>NC_034609.1:1578828-1579992 GCF_900095145.1 Mus pahari
AAAAACTTTAAGAACATTTCAGATTTCTGTGCATTTGGGATGCTCATTGAGTAATTTGTACATTAAATCTTTAAATATATATATATATATACACACACACACACACACACACACACACACACACACAAATATGATCTGCTGGGCTATAGCCTTTAATCTTGTTATTTGATTTTTCTTCTTACATTTGCTTTGTATTTGCCTACAGTTTGTTGTATGCCTTGCCCCAACCCCAAATCCTTCCCTATGTAACTTATTTTTCCAGTGTATTCTTCTGATTAATTAGTATTGCTGACTTTCTGTTAGTTTCAAAGCTTTGCATGGAGCAGGTGGTAAAATTATTTCTTAAAAGTATAGTTACACTAGGAAATGACGCATAGCTATCACTGTTCCCTAAAGAACTTTTATAGCAATGGGGATAATTCCCTGTCATATTTAAGGGTCTGAGAACAGAAAGCAGTCACATGCTGTGACTTACAGAGAGTGACTGCCACCTAGCTCTTTACAGCTGCCAGGAAATGCTACATGGGATAGAATTTGAAGTTGCATTTATTTCTTATTTGGCTTGAGGTTTGTGACAATATTTTGCCGATGTGGGAGTATGGAATAGAAGGAGCTTCTAGCTTTGATGAGCACCGTCACTCACGGCTGATTAAGATTACACTTTTAATCTTCCCTGATAAACAAAAGCAAGTCCACATAGGCAGGAAGACAGCAGTGATGTAGATGAGTTGTGCACTCAATCTGTCTGTCCCCCTAAGGACAGCAAGGCATTCAACAGTCTCTTGCCAAATGATGACAGTGATGCCATTGGACCAGAGAAGGAAGGTTCATCCAGTCACAAAGGAAATGGCAGACCTGGGGCTGGAGAGTTCCCTCAGTCAGTGAAGTGCTTGACACCAAGGGTGTTACCTGAGTTAGGATCGCTCGCTAGGGCCTGTGTGAAAAGGCCCTACACTGGTGCTTCTCTTTAATTCCAGCACTAGAGAGAAGACACAGGGTCCCTAGGGTTAATGACCGGCTCTGCTCTAGCTGACCCAGTGAGCTCCAGGTTGAAGAGCAGATGAAGAAGACTTCTGATTTCTCATGTGCGTGTGGACATATGAATACATAGATCTCTCTCTCTCTCTCTCTCTCTCTCTCTCTCTCTCTCTCTCTCTCTCTCTC
>NC_034609.1:1580010-1604251 GCF_900095145.1 Mus pahari
CACACACACACACACACACACACACACACACACACAAAGTGGAAGGAAATCATCCTCATAAACTTGAAGGTGCTGGCAGTCAGGTTGCTGATTTAGTGGGCATTATCTTTAAAGCTCTCAGGCAAATCATCTCATTCCCAAGAAGGGATGGAGTATATTTTACTGTCTTTCTCCATGGCTCTCATGTTCTTCTCTCTTCAGTTAAAATCACCAATAAAAGCTTCATTAAATCATTGAAATGCTAAGTCTGAATTTCCCATTCTGAACACTTATGCAAAAATCTAGTTAGAATCCCAGATTGATCCCCTTTCCACTTTATATAGTCTAATAGAGTTTGAAGCTTTTGAAATTTAACCAGTCTGAACTTCACGTTAAGGAAGTGATTTCACAGAAGACAGATTCACTGGCTTCCTACCGATAAGAAAGGCACTCTGCCTCTCCCTGTAGCGAGAGAAGTTATCCCAGAAGTTATCCCAGGTAGCTATGCTGGAAGATGTGGTACCCACAGGCAGGAACAGTCAGCTCTGCCTGGCCTTTCCCATCATGCTAGCCAATCTGGGCTGTGCTTTGCATTCATTGGTCTCTTTGGAGACTCTAGGAGGATCTGCTGAGCTTTTCTGTGGCTGAAGATAAGGCACATGAGAGGTTGAGTGGCTTGTCCAGGACTGCCCAGTTAGTAAATATGACAGTGTGGAGAACTGCAGCTCAGTTCCAACCAACTCTGTAGCTCTTACTTCCAGCGCACACGGTCTTCCTGGATAAAATGGGCCGTAGTGAGTTGACAGTGTCATGGCTTCCTACCCTGCTGTGAGGGCCGCTTCTTCTTTATGTGGGATGGGAGTAGGGAAGATAAGAGGGCCCATTGTTTCTTAGTTTTGGTATGTGCCTGCACCAGGATAAAGGTGTGGAAAAGGGAATGTGACTCCCTTTGGTACTAAAATAAAGGTTATGAACTTGTAGTTCATCTGAGAATTTGTTCTTGGTATGCAGATGGTAGTCTATATAAACGTCCTGTGAGGAGATACTGGCTGAAGATAACAAGAAGAAGACCACCCTGAGCCAAAAATTTGAGGATGGATTTCAATAGCATGGTATCAACAGCAAAGAAGCATAAAAGGAACTAGCTGGGTTTATATAATATGTGATACCACTTATATGGAATTCAAAAAGCACATAACAAATTCCTGTTTATTGTTTATATGTATGCATGTAATGGAAATAAAAAGAATGAAACAAAGATATTACTAGGATTAATTCCCCAGGGAAGGAGGTACAGGAAAGAACAGGGATATAGCAACTTATCTATCATTTTAAAATTTTTTATACTTGAAAAGATACCTGAAATTAACTTCATAAAATGTTAGCATCTTCTAAAGCTAAGCAAAAAAGTCCATAGGCTTTTTTGTTACGTATTCTTGCATCTAAATTCCTGTTTGAGTTTTCTCCCAAAAGGCAGCAAGAAGAAGTATGCTATCAGTACCACCTTAAATGTTCAGTAAAGAGGAAAGCTGGGTGGCCATCTGCAAGGGCTCATCACTTGGAATGATCACTTATCTCCCCCTTGTGATCTGATGTGTAGGTTCAGGTTTGTTCAAGCTCACTTATTGCTATTAAGGAAAAACTGCACTATTTGAAAGACCCTGTTGCTTTGTCTTAGAGTTAAAAGGGGCTCAGCAGAGCAGACAGGTTAAAAGACTCCAGTTAGTATGGATGGCTTTGGTTTTGCATCTTAAACTTTGATTTAAGCATCTACAGTTAAACTAGAAAGTAGTGTTAACTGTTCCCCAAATTAAGTCTCTATAAATTTGAAACCATGAACTACTGTTATTGCCCAATTAAAAGGGAGTTTACTTTGAGCTATGAGCATAACAGAACTTGGATTTATAGCTTTTGAAAGATGATATAGTCTCTCAGGGGCTTCTTTTGGTTTTTTTCGTTTTCTAGACAGATTTGTATCCAGAGGTTTATTAGCTATCCTGCAGTTTCACTCACTAGAAGCTCCGTAACCTGACTTGGAAGAGGGTAGAGCTCTCACTCATCCTCGATGGTGGCATGATCCAGGAGACCAGGCAATATTTGATTGCAACATGCATTTTGTAACAAGATGCAATTTACATCTATGAGATTAGTAGCATATTTTCTAAAAGTTTAGATATGGTTTTAAATTTGGCAATTCAAACATAAAAATTTAAATATCTTGCTCTTTAAAGGATTTATTTATGTGGCATGTGCTTAATGGGTTTTATAGAAAACATGAAGCATAATGGTAGTTACTGGGATTTATATCGATTTCTGAACAAGAAATGACCAACAGAACAGAGCACAAGGTCCCAGTGGAGGAGTTAGAGAAAGGACCCAGGGAGCTGAAGGGGACTGAAGCCCCATAGGAGGAGCTAACCAGTACCCTCAGAGTTCCTGGGACCTAAACCACTAATCAAAGAAAACACATGGTGGAACTTGTGACTCTAGCTGTATGTGTAGCAGAGGTCATCAATGGGAGAAGAGGCCCTTGGTCCTGTGAAGGCTCTATGCTCCAGTGTAGGAGACTGCCAGGACCTAGAATGGGAGTGGGTGGGTTGGGGAGCATGGGGAGGGGGGAAGGGATAGGGGATTTCCAGAGGGTAAACTAGGAAAGGGGATAACATTTGAAATGTAAAGAAAGAAAGCATTTAATAATAATAAAAAAGAAATGACCAAAAGGAACTTGTAACATTATGTTATTTAGACTCCTAATATCCTGCTCACACGATTACAGGGGAAATTTCAAACTCTTTGATATTTATGCTGAATTTTAGTACAGAGGAGTGTATGATATTTTATTGAAACACCTAAAAACAATTAGTAGTTAAAACGAATTTAAACTAAATTTACTATTTTCCTTGGGCCATTTTATTATAAACTTACAAAAATTAAAAGGACTATCTAAGCAAATATTCTTGCATGAAATTTAAACATAAAGAATATATTCTAACTTTAGTAGCACACCTTTGATTTTTGAACATTTTATTATAGTCTTGGGTTTTTTAATACTAATCTGAAAATTGACTTTCTGGTAACTAAGGGTGCTTTTAGGGTACCTAGTTCTTTGAAATAGATGATTAAGATATGCTTACTGTAATCTGAGAAATGGAACATGAGAAATGATCAAATTTTAGGTTGAAAAAGAAGACTGAAAGATGATGAGGTGTAAATGTAGTAGAGGAAGGTGGAGGTGTGTGCTCACCCTTAAAGATGGCAGCTCATTGCTTCCGATCAGCCCTTCAGTACTTCACAACAAGTTCATGGAAGAAAAAACACTAAGCATTTTTATAGAGAAAGGAGAAACAGGAATGGCTATAAGCACATGCCAAAATGATTTACCCCATTGAAAAGTGAAGTCCAAAGCAAGACAACAAAGCTCTATTGCTTGCTTTTCCATATTGACAGCATTTCAAAATACATTATATTTTTCTAAATGAGAACTCCACATATGTTTGCAGTGACAGAATAAACTGGGATATCTTTTCTGGAAAGCAGTGTGGCAATATGTTTTGTTTTTTTTTAACAAAAAGTTTTGGTTTTTTTACCCTTTGACCCAGTATCCCCACTTCTAGGAAGCCCCCCTAAGGGAAAAGGGAGAAATGTAGACAAATATTTACAGAGGGCGAGGGTGATATGAGCAAGACTGGGAAACTGCAGCAGACGGGGGAGCTATCTGGTGAGACCTGGCCTATCGCTGTAGCTATAGTAAATGCTTCTCAGGAGTAGACAATGTCATTTCCTAAAACACAGAGTGACACAGTATACAACATGTACGCTGTCATCTTGAGATAGACTCATATCTATTCCTAGGTGTCACATAAAATGGGTTTATATATTAAGCAAACCATTATATTAATTTATAAAATCTATTAATATTAATTTATTCCTTTGCATGGCGGTATTTTGGAGGGCTTCTTCCTTGTGTGCCTTTCAGCTTTCCTGTATTTTACAGGCCATTGTTTTTAATCAGCAATATGGCTGTCTGTGGGTCGCAGACACGCTCTTTTATAAGGAAATACGCTCTCCCTATACTTGAGAAACCCAAATCGTCTTCTGTGAGCTTTAAAATTTCTTCGGCCAATTTCATTATTTCAGTGAGTTTATGTCACTGAATTTGAAGCTGTGGAGTATAAAAAAATACAGAAGAGTCCCTGCCCTCCAGGATAATAATATGAGGTAGGCGAGGAAAGAAACTGGGAATCTACGAATAAGATCTTAAAGTTGCAGAACCTACGTAGACATACTAGAGCAAAGGAGGGAGGCCTGAGATGTTCATGCAATGTATCTTCATCATGTCCATTCATGCTGGGTTGGTAAAGCTAGGCTTGACCCTTCTGCCATGTGTAAGAGCCCTTTCTTCTCCTTTCTGCATTTAAATTAAACCTTGAGATGTCAGGTACCTCAGTGGGTACAATGCTTGCGGTTTGCAAATATGAGAACCTTAATTCAGCTGCTCAGCACCCATGCAAAAGCTGGGTATGGTGGCACTAGACAAGTAGAGACAGGACGATCCCAGGAACTTTCAGGCTGGCTAACCTAGCCAAAAAGGTGAATTCCAGGTTTGATGAAGAGAACTATCTCAAAAACATAAGAAAAGCAGCCAACATCAACCTCTGGCACCTATACAGGCCAGGCCAGCTACATGTCACACATGCACACACACACACACACACACACACACACACACACACTTCAAATTAGAAATCAATGTAGAGAAGTTAAAACTTCAAGCACGTTTTAAGTCCCTGCAAGATCAAATCAGCATGAGAGTTAACGAAGAATCTTTTTCTCTTCTAGCAGGGCACTGATTTGGGCATATGGAAGAGATGGTCTGGGGGATGCTAACTGGAAGAGGGACGATTGCTTGCTGTGGCTTTGCAAATTTAGTCTGCAAATTGCTACTTGTAACGCAGGCCAGTTTCAGCTGAAGGTCTCTTGGCAGGTCCCTGGGATTCCATGCCTGTGAACCTGAAAGTACTTAGTTAGAAAATCAGTGTTAGTGTTCGAAGTCAAGGTGGAATGTCATTAGAATAGTAAATAGTAATGACATGAGGATGTTGACTTTTTATAGAAATGTGTGTGGCATGTTACAGTACTACAGGGAGACTAAAATAGTCAAAGGAGCTGCTAACTGATGTAAAAACGGGATGTTGAACTAATTCCTTAGGAGGATGTATTCCTAATGAAGTGGGACCTCTGATAGATTTGAGTGATTTACATTCATTTAGATTCATTATGTGCATATGCTTGCAAATCATATTCTAGAAGTCTAAAGAAAGCTCTTTGGCATACTAGGAAGTCTAGTGAAATCCTGTCTGTCACTGGTAATTTATGTAAATTTTAATACTGTTTTATCTGAAGAATAAGCTGTTTAATGAATGGATCAATAAAATTTCACAAAAGTAAACCACTCAAATCAAAACTAATTATATGTTTGGGAGGCATGATTAAATTATTTTAATATGGAAAACTACGTAAAAGGAGATACATTTTTATGACATAGTAAGCTGCTTATGGACATAAACTGATTTGATTTAAATTTTCGTCAGTTGAACAAAATATCATCAAATGACCTCTGTATGTAATGGAGATTTCTGTCCTTGTTAGTGGATCATATTTCTCCAGTGTCATGGATGCCATTCTCCCACAAGATCTATGGATTTGAGTACTGGGCTGTGGCTGCAATTGAATTTGCACCGCTTGAACTCTCTCGAATCGCTGAGAGAAGTTCTAGTGAAGTCTCCTAGTAATGGGGGATACAGAGCCCAAACTGGCCATTTTTTGTAGCCTTGTAAACAAGGCTCTTAGCAGGGAGACTGGAACTTCAACCCAGTCTCAAAACCTTCAACCTGCAATCTGTCCTGCCTGCAAGATGTGCTGGAGTTACGGTGGCTCAGAACTTATGAGAGTGGCCAACCAGTGACTGGTCCAATCTGAGACCTATGCCACAAGTGGAAGCCCTTGTCTGCACTGCCTGGACAGCCAAAACCCAGAGACAGGACAACCCAGAGAGCCAGGATGAAACCAAACTCTACTGGAAAAAAAAGTCACCTCAGTGATTCCTAATGATATTCTGTTATAGATCAGTGCCTAGGCCAACTGGCGTCAGAGGACATCATCCACTCGGTTGTCATCAGAAGGGTTCATTCAGCAACTGATCAGAGCAGAGGTAGAAACCCACAGTCAAACACTAGGCAGAGCCAGGAAAAGGAAGGATGGTAGGGGCCAGAATCATCCAGGAAATGAGGAGAACATGGCCCACAGAATCAATTAAGCAAGGTTCATGGTTCATGGGGACTCACAGAGACTAAAGCAGCAAACAAGGGTCCTGTAAGGGTTGAACCACACTGCTTATTCTTTATAATTGTGTAGCTTGGTGTTCTTGTGGGACACCCAACAGTAGGAGTAGAGGCTGTCCCTGACTCTTGCCTGTGATTGGTACCTTTTCCTCCCTGCTGGGTTGCCTTGTCCAGCCTTGATGAGCCTTATCTCATCAGTCCAGGTGTGGTGAATATCCTTGGGAGGCCCGCTCTTTGTTTTAAAGCTGATGGCGGAATGGATCTGGAGGACAGGGAAGACACAGGTGGGGAGATTGGGAGGAGTGGTGGAAGGGGAACCTGTGATCAGGATACAATATATAGAAGAAAAATAAAAGAAAAAATGAAAAATACCAATGTGATATGAAAAAATAAATGAAATTGGGAATTATAAAAGTAAGTTGCATGGCTAGCATTTGGATTGCAGCTCTAAAGAACTGTGAGCACTATGGTGTTGAGAATATTAAATTCTCTAGGACTCAGTTTCCCCAGTTCTTACAACTTATTTAATTCCTCAGCTTCTTGTCAAGATTAAGAGATTAATGCTCGGGCTGGAGAGAAGGCTCAGTGGTTAAGAGCACTGACTGTTCTTCTGGAGGTGCTGTTCTGAGTTCACTTCCCAGCAACCACATGGTGGCTCACAACCATCTGAAATGGGATCTAATGCCCTCTTCTGGTGTGTCTGAAGAGAGCGACGTTGTACTCACATACATTAAATGAATAAATAAATAAATAAATAAATGTGTCTTTAAAAATGAATTATAAAAAGAGATTAATGCTCACATAACTATGTAGTGCATAGTATTTATATAAATATTAACTATAGACAATGATTACTGTTATTTAATTTAAACATATACTTACATTTTAGTGTATTTTCTTAAACTACGTACATCTAATAAATATGCAACTTAAATTCATATCTCCTTCAATCTGTCAACTGTCAGATTTTAGTTTCTAGACTACATTTTTGTCTCCCTCTTCCCCCATTTTTTAAAAAATTTTTTTGAGAATTTCATACAGTATTGAGTATTTCATGGGGGACATAGACACAGAAAAGAGACTATTGGGCCTCCAAGGGTACAAGAGCCTCAGAGGATGGAGAAGATGGAAGAGGACAATCAACACAGATTGTGAATGACAATGCTTCAGCGAGCTTTTACTTTGTACACTAGTTTTAAAAAGAAGTTAATTATTTAAAAATAATTTGAAATTACTCTCTGTAGGATATTTAGTTAAATTTCGTGGTGTCTGTCCATTGTCTTTTGGGTTATAAGTCCAAGCGTCTTTAGTATGGCTCTCATCTGGCCCACAACTTAGCTCCAGCTATACTCAACTTCCCCAACATCATATATATAATATATACTCACTGAAGGTGGTCTTCCCTGATCTGTCCCCATGGCAATTTGTCCCATGTCTATATACTTTTCGTTTCAGCCTCGTGTCTTCAGAGTTTAGTCATTTCTTCTATAAGAAGATATTCCAAACTCTGTGACTTCAATTTTCCCTTTTATATTTTTACTACTAACTCTTCATGGTCTATTCAAGAAGTCTGTACATCATAGTATCATTATTGATATCACTGATTGCTTAACCATTCTTCCTTGGGAGGTACACCCCGGGAAGACTGAACTATATCTCCAGTTCACTCTAATCTACTAAAGTCAGCATCCAAAACTTGAGAAGTCTCAGGTCAGAGCGCAGAGGCTACCTATAACTGCTGTGGGGCCCAGAGTCTGCCTGACACACAGTGCTGGACTCTTCTTGCACTGTGAGTATGCTATGGGTCTTCAGAGACCTCCTCTAGAGACTTGCCCCTGTAAAGTACCTTGAACTGCCAAATGTCTCTCAGAGTTCATCAGTATAAAATTTTTAACATGACTGAGAACAGACCAGTTCCTATCAGTATAGGTAAAACTCAGTGTAACCATGTCCCGAAATAGTGTAGGTAAAACTTGGGCAACTGGGTTTTTTAAACTAGTTCTTGAATTGGTCAGTATAGGTACAAACTTGGATGCTTAGATGTAACTACTTCCTGAGCTTGTCAGTATTTTGTTTTATGAAATACTGTAAAACTTAATTTTGTCCAAGGTGAATTCTTACTGTTTTTGCTTGAGTGTATACTGTAACACAGGGTGACAGGGTTCTGATGCTATGCAGACCTGGGTCAAGTCTACTCTCCCTTCCTAGTTCAGCTTAGGAATATATGTGAAAGAAGAGGAAGTGGCTTCACATGCATGTGCACATATGCACACTGAGCATGTATGATGGGAAAAGATCTGCAAGCTGTTCCTCCTGAAAGTTGAATAGAGAAAGGCAATGACTGTTGTTTATCTTTTTATGTGTATGTGTTATTTGTATGTGAGTGAAGTATCCATGCATTTGTGTATACGTGTTAGCATGGGGGCATGGCCATGAGGACCCGTGCATAAGGAACGTTAGAGGGTAAGGTGTTGAGGTAGAGGCTTTCGCTTGAAGTTGAAGACTGGCAATTTTATCTAATGTTGCTGGCTGGCTTGTTCTGGGAACCCCACTGCTATGTTCTGAGTGCTGGGATACCATGAAGCCTTCTTGCCTTGGCTGGCATTTATGTGGGTTCTGGGGACCAGGACTATTGTTCACATTTACACAGCAAGGGCTGTGTAAACCCATGAGACTTCTCCCCAGCTTGGAATGATGACTTCTGGTGCTCTTGTTACAAAGAGAAAGGGTACCTTCATGTACAAAGTTGATTCACACGTCAAATTGTCACTGATATTTCTATCCACTGCATTGTCTTTAAGTAAAATAAATCTGTTCTGGATTTGGAGGTAGCTATATGAATGAGAAATGATTTAAAAACCAACACAGTATACCACTTAACTTGAAATGAATCTTCAGGAATATGTGCTTCTTGGAATTTAACTGCTCAGTGACTTGGTATGATTATAATTCACTAAAAATTCAGTACATGAGCTTTGAAATGTCAGATTTCCCACATGAATTTAAGTGTATGAGCTTAGAAGATTCGGCTAAGTATATGCGTTTATTTCTAGTTTCTTTAAGTCAGTTAAATTTGATTATAATTTTATCCTTCAGGTAACATTCTTGCAAGCAAATATTACAAATAAATTGTGGATGAAAATAAAAACCATTCTATTGACTTTCATGTCTGCTCCAAGCATGCCCCTAAGAACACTTTGCCACTTTATTGTTTTCTTGTGCGTCAATATTGTTTGAATATCATTTTATCATTTTTCCTTTTAAAAATTCATCAGGATCCATGTGTATTAGTATGAATTTGAATTTCTAGATGGGATGGTAGATCGTAAGTGTTAGAAATGTTTACTTGAAATGAGCCAGGCACCGCACTGGAGTCAGACTAATGACAGACAGCATGGAGTGGTCTGCTCGAAGGTCTTGTTCATACACATATGTGTTCACTCCCAGGCCATTCTGTTCCCAAACAAGCAAAACACCACAGCAGCATAAAGGAGCCAGAAAGGCTTTGGGAGCCTTGAAGTAAGTCTTTTGCCAGCATCACAATGTTGCCTATTAAGTGTTGAGATAGTCTTTTAAATGTTTGCTGATTCTTCTTTGTGAAGCAGAGTTCCATGTATCTTGATTGAGAAACTGAACTTTAAACAAAAAAATCAATCTTGTTTGAAAGATAAAGAGTATAACCAATGAATACATTCTGGTTGAAATATAAGCTGAGCTCAGTTGTTCTTAAAACTTCTGGTCATCAGAAGTAGTCAAAAGTGATTATATATTTTTAATATTGGAATATGTACACCAGTGTTCATCTTCTACCCCATATTATCTAGAACATTTAAATGTACAAATTACTATAAGCATTAATGCATTAAAAAAGTTTATCTTAATTTTATACCTTAATTTTTTTCAATTGATATGCAGTGCCATGGAAAAGTATATCTCCTGAAACATGAAAGAAAATTTTAAAGAATATTCAAAAATAAGCTTAAATAAAATTATGTAAGGGGCGGGCCCTGCAATCTGTTAAAAGTAGATATTTACCACCACCTCCCCTGTCAGTAGAAAATAAAACATCACTCTACACTTCTATTTCCCACAGGCTTGGCCTCCTCCCTTTCTTATGGGAGATTTGAAGCCAGGAGGTTTTTAGTCTGTAAGAAAGATGTTTTTATCCAGTAAGTGGAAAGAGTGGATCATAACAAAGCATGGGAAACAAGGGACTCCTCAAATAGAGAACTTTTGCCCATTTTGAGCATGGGATATATGATTTGGATCTCAAGCTACTACAATTTCCTAAAATATGAAGTTCTAGATTTATGGAAATATGAAAGAGAAATGATGGATTTTACTCTGAACACTTTCTGAATGGTGTCAATTTTTTGAATTAAACTATTTAAAAAACACTTTTATTGGATAACTTAAAAATCATTTTAAGTACACTGCTGACAGCATGTGACTAAAAGATACATATATGTTTATATACATATATGACAATGTACCATACACATATGTTCAAAACACAGAATTTTATAGAGAGGGAAAATTTCATATTGCTCTTACTACACAAAAAGAAAGCCTGCCTCCTAATCCAGGAGTCACACAGATACAGTCCTTGCAGGGTATCATACATTTCTTTGCATCTTACCATCCTTAATAATGAGGTTTGAATATTTGGCGGGAGCAAAATGACTTTTAAATCTGTTTTAGTTTCCAGTGTACTCATATGGTTTATTATCAGGTCCTTTTGTACTCTTCACATCTGTGGATTTTTGTTTTATGAAGTTGGGAGCCTCAATTCTTAGTGCTTGTATTTTTACAGCTGTTATATTTTCTGGATGAATTGTTCTCCTTATTAATACACCTTTCTCTCTTCTGACTAATTTGCTTTAAAATCTCCTCTACTAGATATCAAAATAGCTACACCATCTTGTTTTCATCTTCCATTTGTTTTGTAGGTTTGCTTCTGTCCTGGAGATGTCATGTGTGTCCTTAGCATTTATAATGTGTGCCTTTACCATTGAAATATTTCTGGGAGACAACAGATAGTTGCGCCAACTTTTTAAATACAAGCAACTAATCTGAATCTTATTCTTGTTGAGTTGAGATAATTTATATTTATGATTATTATTGAGAGATGTGTACAAATTCCTATGAGTTTACTGATTTTTTGTGTTTGTTTGTTTTGGTTGGATGGATTATTTCTTCTTTTCATGTTTTCTCTTGACAGGGGGTCAGTTGTGCTGTCTATGTCTGTGTCAACTTGACAAACTGTAGTTATTTGAGAAGAGGGAGCCTCAGTTAAGAAAATTGTCCCCCCAGATTGGCCTGTGGGCCAGCTTGTGTGGTATTTCCTTGGTTAAGGACTGAAGAAGATGGCCAGCCTGCTGTAGGTAGTGCTGGACCTTGGCAGGTAGTCCTGAGCTGTAGAAGGAAGCTGGCTGAGCAAGTCAGTCAGCGTAATTCCTTCATGGCCTCTGATCAGTTCTGACCTCTAGGTTTCTGCCTTGAGTGTCTGCTCTGAAACAGATTACAACTATAATCTGATATAAACCCTTTCCTCCCCAACTTGTTTTGGTTGTGGTATTTATCTCATGAATATAAACCAAAGTAGGACAGGGTTTTTAAGAAAACAGGAGTCCTTAGCAAGCTTCTCTGCACTCCATAGGCCTCAGTTGCATCCCGACTAAGGAATGCTGAGAAATGTCTTGGTTTAGCATATTACCTTAATGAATTAAAACATTTCTGCTAGATAGGGATGCAGGAAAGTGGACATTCCAGCTATATACACGATGTTTACTGGATGTATCCCCACTCTTGCACCTGGCTCATTATCTCCAGGCTTACATAGAGTAAACTTGTAGAAACAAGATCCTTGGAAAATGCCTAATGTATGTACCTATCCAATAGGATTTGTACTGCTGATTCCTTGTGTGTGTGTGTGTGTGTGTGTGTGTGTGAGAGAGAGAGAGAGAGAGAGAGAGAGAGAGAGAGAGAGAGAGATCCATCAGAGATGATGAACTTTCTTTCAAACTGACAGGCTTGCAGACAAAGATGTGAATTATTACATTAACCTTAATAGTTATGATTTTACAGGTCATGAGAAAGTTGTATTTTCTCTGTATTCTACCCTAAAAATCCGATATACATAACTATTCCCAAGATTAAAACTTGCCACAATGAAGATATTTGTTTTGTTAGGAGCTATTGTTTTTAAAAGATGTTATTATTAATTTTATATAGAATAAGTAATGTATGCTTTATATGATTATATAAAGTGTATGCTTTAATGATTATATATATGCTTTTAAGGTAATATCTATAAAATATCTCAATATTTTATATAGTTTCAGTTAAAGTGTTAGGTATGTAAAAATTAAATGATAATATAACAAATCATGACTGTATTTAGATTATTGTTGTCTTGCTGTTTTAATCTAATCATGAAGTTCATCCAGAAAAGGAGACCATACTTATAAGGTCTACTGTCTCTGAGAGCAAGGTACTCCTGCACTGTTAAGCACAGGCAGCATCCTGAAGTTGCTACGCATGGATAGGTATCAAGTATGGACTTGCCAGAGTGGTAAGAAACAGTCATAGACCAAAATGCTTGGCAGAATCATGACTGATCTATCCTAAGAGCACACTTAGGCTGTTCTACAAAAGTGGTTCTCAACCTTTCTAATGTTGTGACCCTTTAAAACAGTTCCTCATGTTGTGCTGGCTCCCAACAATATTTTTTTGCTGCTTCAGAACTAAATTTGCTACTGTTATGAATTTTAAAGTAAATGCTACGTTTTACAATGGTCTTTGTCAACCACTCTGAAAGGATCTAGACACCCCCAACCTGGGTCTGACCCCCAGGTTGAGAACCACTCTTCTAGAATGTTTGCACCCTGACTCTCATGATGGCCTTACCTCTTTCTCCCGCTGTGGATCAGCAGACAACCCTTCACACACCTATCTGCCATCCTTCCCCTCTTATGTATGTATACATGCCTATCTTTCACCCGGTGTGTTTTTGTCGCCAGGCATCTTGTGTCTCCCTACAAGAAGAGAGTCCTTAGTCACATGCTGTGTTTACTGACTTACATCTCTCACAGAGGTAACATTCAGCTAGTGTTTTCAAACAAATCAGTCAGGAACTTAAACTCCATCCTAAGCATAATTTCTATTTTCTTTATTTTTTGGACACATGTTGAACAGTCAAGTCTCATTCAGTTATTGATGAAGTTAGGGTAGTTATTTACTCCTTGTGTTCTTGATGTAAGTGATAGTGTACACTTTCAAGATTATTACGTAGAAACACATACTATACCACTCTTCAGATTATAGAACTGAATATATATATATATATATATATATATATATATATGTATATAATGAGGATTTTATGACCAAAAAAGTCTACCCATAAATTTTAGTGTTCATTTTTATTTGTCAAACATGAATAAAGTAAAAATACTCTATCTCATATTTGTTAGAAAATAATTTTATAGCATTATGAGTTAATACCTACACTAAAATTCTTTGCCTAAAATTCTAATCTCCAGTGTCTATGATTATGATCTTATTTGGCAATAAGCATATATAAATAAATATCATCAATAATTTGCAAGTTAAATATAGTATATTTAAAAACCATATGCCATGATCAAGTAGGCTTTATCCTGAATATACAGAGATAGTTTGACATATGTACATCAATAAAAGTAAGAAATCCTATCAATGGTCATAAGGACAAAAATCACACAATCATCCCAATAGATACAAAAAATGTCTTTGACGGAATCCAACATGCCCACAAGATGAAAGTCCTAGAGAGAGTCGAACTGGAGGGAACATACTTCAAAACAATATAAAGTATAATGATATGATAAACCCACAGCCACCATAATCCTAAATGCAAAACCTAGAAACATCCCATTTAGAAGAGGAGCTAGACAGGAATATCCACTACCTCTACTCCTTTTTCATATAGTGTTTAAAGCACTAACTAGAGCCATGCAATAATATAAGTAAGGGGTGCAAATAGGAAAAGAAGAAGTCAATTATCCCTTCTTGTTTTGATATAATTATTACACATAAGAGATGCCCAAAATTTCACCAGGAAACAGAAATGACCAATAAATTCATCAAAGCAGCAAGATCCAAAATCAACTTTAAAAAAATCAGTAATCAGAGCCGGGCATGGTGGCACATACCTTTAATCCCAGCACTTGGGAGGCAGAGGCAGACAGATTTCTGAGTTCGAGGCCAGCCTGGTCTACAAAGTGAGTTCCAGGACAGCCAGGGCTATACAGAGAAACCCTGTCTTGAAAAAACCAATAAATAAATAAATAAATAAATAAATAAATAAATAAATAAATATCAGTAATCTTTCTATACACCAACCACAAACATGCGAAGAAAAAGATCGTAGACACACTGCATTCAATAATGAGACTACATTCAAAGCAGTCTCAATGAAAATTACAAGAATTAAGCTGAATAAAGAAGGTGAAAGACCTCTACAGTGAGAAATTTAAATCTCTGAAGAGACTAAGGAAGACACTAGAAAATGGAAAGGCATGCTTTGCTCATAGATTGATGTAATTAAACTATCAAAATGACCATTCTACCTAAAGTAGTTTACAGATTAAAGTGTCATCCCAATCAATCTCTCATCTCCTTTACAAAACTGGAAAGCAAAAGCAAAGGACAAAAACAAAATCACGTGATACCACAGGTTGCCTTTCTTTTTGGTAGCAATAGTGTGTGTTTGTGGGATTCCAACATGAGAGGTGAAATACTCTGTATTCTTTCTCCCTGTGTGGAGATCTGGTGACTTACTCAAGGCCACAAAGTAGAACCAAACACACCCGAACTCCGGAAGCTTTCCTACTTTTACCATACAGGGTCGTCTGGCATAGGATCCCATTGAAAGTCAAGGCTCACTAAGGTCTACAAGCCAATGAGGCTGCCCTGCACCAGGGATACCATATTCATGTTGGTGGTCAGGATGGGGGGCCAGAGATAGAAGCAAACGACAAGGCACACAAACCCCATGGTGAGGTCCTGGGGAGGAGGAAGAAAGTGAGTGAAAGGAGCTGCCAATAGCAAGGTCCAGATAACCCATGAGGTGTCATGGCACATTAGCTAAGCTCAAACTCTAAACACAGACCATGTGGCAGACTTTGAGATCAGAATTTGCAGAGAACATTTGTAAAAGTTCATCCATCATATCTTGGAATCTATCCTAAGAAGGACTCTCAGATTTTCTTTTAGAGAGTGAAAGAAAGAGACTGGCTTCTTCAGAATGAGCTGTCTTTTAGCTATAATAGTCAGAACTGAGGAAAGCCACACTCTTGCTTGTGATGTACTTAGTTTATAAGAAAAAGTTGGGCAAAGATTGAAAATTGCTTTAGAATTATTCAATGTTTATTAGAGTATATTATGTTTCCAGCTAATCAAGAATACATTTTACTTTATGGAATGCACTAAGATGGGCAGTTGCATAATCTCTCTATGAATTTAAAATGTCTTTCAGTGCCGATGGTATTTTCTAAGGAGATAGCTTTATTGGAGCTCATTTCTAGGGACTCATATATTTTTGTCCCTGTATTATCATTTCAGCTGAAAAAAAATACCAAATCATGGTATAAAATTTGTATATGTTTGTCACAGTTTAATGAAATTGTTCTCTTCAACTAAGTTGACTGTGGAAGGAAAATAAGGATTTTTTTTTTCAATTAAATATTTCAAGTTAAGCTTCAGTTACTTTAGTGGGAGATAGTTGGTTATGCAAAGCTGATATTAATCTGATATATATGTAATGGTTGCATATAAATTTTTCTTAAATTGTCTTGAACTTTTAATGAATAAAATGAAATTTTACCCCAGGGAATGCATAACCATTTTACGTTTTATTACTCCTAAGTACTAACATATGAAGTTTCAGTCTCTGTTTATATATGTGATTTATTTTCTACACTGCTTTATATTGATATGATGTGTCGTTAAATATTGCATATGATATGTTCAGTATAACTTTGGCATTGGGATTGTCCCAGAGGGTGGAGAAGTTGCTTAAAATTTGAGACTTTTTATTTTTTTAGACCTTTGTAATTTGTCAAAAACAAATTATATTCCTGTCTTTGTAAATAGATTGTACTGGACCAAACCTTTTCTTAATGAATGAGTAAATTATAATTTATTTTAAGCTCCCTGGGATTGTGGCAGACACAGGTAAGTATGCCTAAGTCACCATGGAATCCATCTGCTTAAGAGTACACAGAGAGTAGTTAGTATATTTAAGTCCTGGACCATCCACCATGACATACCATCAATTCATTCCCTGGGATAAAAGAAAAAATTACACCAAAAGATGCCGCCACCAGGGTCAACTGGTCAACCTTGTGTTCCTATCATACTCTTACATTGCCTTCTTGTCTGGGGTTCATAAACCTCAACATAAACACTGGCTCTCTGTCAGGGTTTTGGAATGTTTAACTGAGCATGCGTCAGTAGGACACACAGTGAGCACAATCACTCCCTGAGAGGCAGATTCATCGCGTATGAGCTCAGTGTCCTCTCTTATCCCCGGGTCTGTCCACTTTCTTCGTGCCATTTGCTGCAGTCTTTTCTTTGAAGAAACAGACCCGCGAAGGCTGGGCGTATCAGTGACACAGTTGTGAGGCCACCACCCCCTGTTGCTATGCTCCTCACTTGACTGGGACCTTTAACTGCTGCCAAGTTTCCAAAACGTTCAGAGGGAGGATTCCTTGGGGGCATAGCTCACTGCTACCCTGCCTGCCCACCAAATATGCCTAATAGGAAGAGGGCAATACTTAGCCCGTGTGGAACATTCTTTTAAGTCTTATGCTTTAAAAATATGTCTTAAAATTAATACCAATTTCGAATCCAGGCATAGTACCTTCATATTTACTTTAATGTGAACTCTCTGAAGCAACCATGACATTGCCCTCCTTGTACACACATACACACAGAGACACATGTTCAAGTTTTCTTAAATATCACACCATCCCACATGTATAGATTGAATCAAAATAGTTAATACTGTTGGTTTTATAAGTCATAGATTACAAACCAACTATTAAGACCTCAGTAGGATTGTTGACATATTTAGACAAATTTAACGGAATAGTCCAAAGATCAACAGTCACAGATTTGCTTTTTTGAATAAAATTGAAGCACCAGGTTTACATCCCTTTGTCCCCAGGGAACCTGAGCTGGGCATGCTGCTTGCTTCAGGACGGGTGTGTCTTCTTCAGTTTGTCACAGTTTCTGTGGCTGTCTGTTCACTCATTCACACTGTCCACCCAGTTCCAAGGCATCTAAGCCCATTGTAGCTCATCTTTCTGGGCTGTGTGTCAGAGCCACCTGCAGGCTCTCAAGACTTCCTCTGCTGATTTTGTTTGAGACAGTCTCATTCAGCCCATGCCAACCTCTCACACTCCTTATACAGCTGAGGATGGCCCTGAACTCCCGATCCTTTGGCCTCTGTATCCCTGATGCTAGGATTGCAGGAGTGTGCTGGGATCAAACCCAGGGTTTGATGCATTCAAGACAAAGACCTACCGACCCTACCATTTAAAGAAAAAAAAAAGCTATTTTTTTCCAATTTTTTATTAGGTATTTAATTCATTTACATTTCAAATGCTATCCTCAGAGTCCCCTATACCCTCCCCCCAAAAAAGCTATTTTTAAAAGCATTTCTGTATTAAATGTTATATATACTAGTAGATTTTGTCTTAATGTTTAAAGTGAACATTGTTTTGGTTAATTCTCTTTAGTTCTCTTCCTCTCTTCTTTCCCTCTTGCTCTTCACCACACTATCCTAACACACACACACACACACACACACACACACACACACACACACAGGCTTTCCACTTTCATGGCTTACTGCCACTGTTGCTCACCTCCTCTGACATCGCCTTCCCCTCTTGAAATCTCCTTCCTAGTTTCATAGTCTATACCCACCTCTACCCAACCTATATGCACACATGTTAGACATCAGGACCCAAGATCACCATCCACATACTTATACTTTAGACATTGTGATCTAGGATCACATATGTGAAAGACTTTCAGAGCCTGGGTCACCTTGCTGAATATGGTGCTTTTTAATTCCATCCATCTCCTTAGAAATGTCATGAGTCTCTTTCCAGTTAGATGAAACTCTGTTGTGTTTATGTACCTCTTCCTCACCCTTCTTCATTCACGGATGGGTGTCTAGACTCCTTCCATTCCCTTGTGACTGAGCAGAGAAGCAGTGGGCATAGATATGTAAGCAAATATCTCTCTGATAGGGAATAGAGGCCTGGGGTCTAAGACATTTTGAATCCAACTCACCATCCAGCAGAACTAGGCCTATGTATTTACCAAGTGTTGTTGGTATGCTCCATCGTTTAGGACTAAAGATAATGAAGCTACAAGATTCTTATAAGTATTTGAGAAATGATTGTACTTTGAATTTTCTTATTTTTTTATGCTGAGAATATTGGTTCTTATGTGACATTATTTCATTTCTGTTGCTAATTTATCTGAATAAAGTATTAGGTAAAAGTAAAACAGAGAAATTAATTTATAAGTTGCTGGGAAATCTGACTTTATATCTTAATTGATACTCTTTTCAGATTTAATACACATACAAAAATAATTTTAACATTTATTACAGTTTATTTATTACAGTAAACTCACATACCAGCTTAGTCTCCACCTGTGCAAAGATATGTGATGGGTATAAACTTGAGAGACTGTAGACCACCTCCAGAAGAAGCTATGGACACGGTGGCATTTGTGTTGAAATTGCAAGACAGCTATACAGCATTTCAAGAGAGATAGGAAGTAACCAAACTGTACTACATAGAACGGACTTGTCACAGAGGGCAGCTTCTGTTACAATCTTATAAAATACCCCCCAACATTGGTCTGTGTTTTACATGAGTCAGCTCTTACTTGAGATCAGTTTGAAAGAACCATGTTCATGGCTTGGCTGTTGTTTTCCTTAGCCTTCCCACCCCATCTAGGCAGCCCATTCTACCATCTTTGTGGAGTACACACTTCTGGAGTAAGAAGTCTTTTCTAGGCTAGATCCCAGTAAGTGCAGGGCAGTGGGAAAATGTGAGAAAGTCTACAATGCAGCTGCCATGGTTTGGGCTGTTCCAACATTGTCAGGATGGTACTGTTGTCAGCAATGGTGGGACCTTTGAGTGCTGGGCCTCCTGGGAAATCCTTAGATTACTTGGGATTCACCCTTGAAAGGGAGAGCCTGGTCCCTCTTTCACCATCCCATTTTGCCTCACAGCTGTGAAGGGAGCAGTCTTGTCTTGTCTTCTCACTGGCCCAAGACAACCTCCGAACCAGCAAGCAAGAGTGAGATTGTGTAGGTGTTGATTATAGGGAGCTACCTTAAAACTGCAGATGGCCCAGTCACCACTAGCTACCTTTGGGTCTGATTGGCTCTCCATCATCTTTCTTATCTTCTAGTTCAGACCATTAATAGAACACCTAAACTGGCATTATTACCTTAAAAAGTCACAAAATGGTCTATTTAAAATTTTCTTTTCCAACTTATACTTTCTAAAGCAAGTTTCTGTTAGTATGTTTAAATATGCTCTAGTGTTCTGTCAGACCATCTTAAATATATTTTGGAAGATGGGTATATAAGTGCAAGTTAGGGTCTGAATGTGAAGTATCCCCCACAGGATCTTGGTCCCCAGAAGGTGGTATCATTTGGAGAGGTTTGGAGTCTTTACAAGGTGAAGTCTTGCTGAAGGAAGTGACAATTGGAGGTGAGTCTTGAGTTTTTATCTCCAGGGCCCACTTCCTGTCTCTCCTTTAACTCATGACTAACCCCCTCCCTCTCCTGCTGCTCTGGGCTGCTGGCTGCCATGTCTGCCTAACCCCACAAACTGTTACCCCAGATTAACCCTTCTTCCCTCACGAGGTTTCTTATCAGGTATTTGATCACTACAGAAAGGAAAGGAGCTAATATTGTACATCTGGTGGATCATGCTCTTAAACTTCTTAAAATTGTCACATATTTCAAGTAGAATGCTTCTATTGAAGCCACACACTTAATGGTAAATGCTTGTTTCCCATTTAGAAAATTATTTGTCCCTTTTACATACATAAATTTCCTATATCCATAAAGACTTTTAGTGCTCTGATAATTATGTGGTTTATTACATAAAATTATTTGCAAAGTCTCTAGTGAAGGAGTTGCCCTTTCTTTCCATGTTATGCATATTACCTACTAGTATGTGTCCAGTCAACGCCCTGCTAATATGGATCCAGGCCATGGGATTTTTTTCATCTCTTTGGGGAGCCAAACTACCCAGTAGTTGGACAAGGTTGAACAAAACATCAATGTTTTGCAAGATATGTACAATATGCTATTAAAGGATCTTCCAAAATTAAGAAAGCCTTGATTTCCCCCTTACACATTATTATAGCTCTCTTTAAATATGACTTTCAGTTGTGAAACAAGTAAGAAATATGAGAGAAGGCCATTTTTGTTCCCTTTCCACGCATTGGTACATCTCTGGCTTCCTGAACCAGGCTTTATAAGCCTTGGGATCTAATAAGAGACTGAGACCCTGTTTGGTTTATAAATACATGTGGGATAATATTTAGGTCTTCAGAAATAAAAGCAGAGAATCATTTCCTTATGTTATCAATTCCTCTATGGGAAAGCATATTAAAATGTAGAAAATATAATAGTATGTAATTTAGCAACATAATATACAATGTGGGTTGAGAGACAATTACAGTGTTTTATTTCCCTATATTTTCCATTTTAACCGAATGCATTTTAGCAACAATTGGTTTCTGGCTGTAACATTACTTTAGCTGTTTCATAAAGCTTTATAGCAAATTGCTGTGGTGTACCAGATAAAATAAATTCCTGACTTCACTTTTAAAGCCACATTATGAGCAGGCATAATTTTTTACTTTTATTGGTAAGCGTGTATTTTTTCCCCTGTACTGTCAAAATCTTAGCTCGAGGTTGTTGCTCCTGACATTATTGTAGTGGTTTCTTATATATTTAAGATTAAGAGTTTATTTTTATGCAACAAGCAAACTGTGGTATGCCCTTTGGTTCCCAGTAAGCTGATACATAGCACACTCAGTTCAGGGGTCACATGACACCCAGCTAACAGCAGCGATCTGAATAGGAGCTTCTTGTCTTCTTCCCAGTGTCCTGCATCCCTCAGCCATCCTGCCTGTCCTCTTTGTAGGAGATTCCTACACTGGCGTTCGCATACATCACTTCTCCTGCATCCCCATAAACACCTGCTTACTTTCCCTCTGCTTCTTTCCCTGAATACTGCGATTCTAACACAGTCTGACATTGGGGCCCAACCTGAAATCCCGTTGCAGCATGCTTTTGTCTGAGAATGTTAGAATTCCACCCCAAGATTTTTTTTCCATGCAAACGGACTGGAGAAGTGTAACACAAGTGGGGTGTGATGGTTCAAGTCTGTAGTTCCAGCACTTGGGAATTACTGTGCTCACCCTGGCTACATGGATAGGATGATAGGATAAAGTCTGTCTCGAAGAAAAGAGATGAAGGGAGGAAAGGAGGGAAAAAAGGAGGGAGGGAGAAGGGAGGAAGGGAAATCAAGTAAGAACCACCAACTCTCATATTTTGATCTTTCAGATTTCATCGACAAATTCTTTCCTCCTGCTTCCATTCCCTTATCCCATTTCTTCTATAGTCTCATTTAGCCCAGGTTAGTCTCCAACTCACCATGTAGCCAAGGATAGCCCGGTATTATCTTGCTCATCCTCCTGCCTCCACCACCCCAGTACTGAGATTACACGTCTGGCACAACACAGTAAATGCAGTGCCTAGGGATCAAGCCCAGGGCCTCATGCATGCTGGGCCAATGGTCTGTCTCAACTACATCCCATTCCCAGCCTTTATCAATGGTTCCTCCTTCTTTTGATGAAACCACTATTACCTGGGTGCCTAAGTCACGCAAAGAAAATCACAGACCAATATCCCTTATGAACATCAGTGCAAAAATTCTCAATAGAATACTTGAGGTTCAAATCTGAGAACACATCAAAAAGATTATCTACCATGTTTGCTTCATCACAGAGGTACAGGGATGAATCACTCTATATAATCAATAAATATAATCCACCACATAAACAGACTGAAAGACAAAAATCTTTCCATGATATCTGATCCTCTCATTAGATATAGAAAGGGCTTTCACAGAATTCAACACTCCTTAATGGTAAATGTCCTCAAGAGACTAGGGACACAAGGGACATTCCTCAGCATATAAAGTCAACTTACAGCAAGCCTACAGCCAACATCATCATAAACATGGATAAACAAAGCATTTTCACCAAATTAGAAGTAAGACGAGAATGTCCAGTCTCTTCAGACATGTTCAGCATGGTGTTTGAAGTCTTTGCTAGGGCAGTAAGACAGCTGAAGGGGTCAAACAGATATACAAGTATGGGGAAAAGACGTCAAAGTAGCTCATTTACAGATAGTGGTTGTATAGATAAATGAGCTAAATATTCCACCATGAAACTTCTTCAACAGGTGAACGCTTCCAGCAAAGTTCCAGGGTACAAAATTAATATAAGAAACTCAGTAACCTTCCTGTATACAAATGACAAACAGACTGAGAAAGATATCAGGGAACTGGATATATATATATATATATATATATATATATATATATATATATATATATATATATATAATTCTAGCCAAGCAAATGAAAGGCTTGTATAATAAAAACTTAAAAGAAGGTACCAGAAGATGGAAAAACCTCCCATGATCATGGATTAATTGGATTAATATAGTGAAAATGGCCATTCTACCAAAAGTAATCTACATATTAAATGCAATACCCATTAAAATTCAAATTCAACTTCATATAATACAGAGGGGTGAGAAAGAGAGAGAGAGAGGGAGAGAGGGAGAGAGAGAGAGAGAGGGAGGGAGAGAGAGAGAGAGAGAGACAGAGACAGAGACAGAGACAGAGAGAGACAGAGAGAGACAGAGAGACAGAGAGACAGAGAGACAGAGAGACTAAAATAGTCCTGAATAGTAAAAGAATTTTATTTAACATTTTCCTGAAACTTGAGTCACCAAAAGCACTTTCTTTGTTCTTGGGTTCTTCCCCCTTATAACCCATTCTTATCATTATACAATATTTCTGTCCATCCACCAACAAGAGAAACTACTGCCTTATGTGCTTGTAAATTGTGTGTAAAAGGTAGTGATTTTAAAATTCAAGGCCTTACAAGAGACAGCTATATCAGGGTCATGTCGGCAAAATCTTGCTGGCATATGCAATAGTGGCCTCATCCGGTGGTTGATTATGGTATGGATCCCTGGATGGGGCCGTCTCTGCTCCAAACTTTGTCTCTGTAACTCCTTACATGGGTATTTTGTCCCCATTCTAAGGAGGGACAAAGTGTCCACACTTCAGTCTTCCTTCTTCTGCCTTGTATAAATACAAAGCTTGGAGTTTAATAAATTAGCATGTATGTAAGTCCTGTTGATTTCAGTGAATTGCCTGTTTAATGGGGGACAATGCAGACTATGTTTCTATTAGTTCAGTAAAGGATAATTTAGGGATGTGATTTAATTTTAAATTTCCTTCTAGCCATATTCTTTTCTTAAAATATAAATTGAGCAGGACATGGTGGCTCACACCTGTAATCCTAGCACTTGGAGTACTGAGTTATGATGATCTAGAGTTCAAGGCCAGTGTTGGCTATATAACAAGTTTGAGACCAACATGAGCTACCTGAGGACCTGCCTCATAACAGACACAAAACCAAAACAACAAAAACATTAAACTGAGACATTTTCTTTTTTAAATATTTTTATTATTATTATTATTTTCTTTATTTACATTTCAAATGCTATCCCGAAAGTTCCCTAT
>NC_034609.1:1606406-1608438 GCF_900095145.1 Mus pahari
GAGAGAGAGAGAGAGAGAGAGAGAGAGAGAGAGAGAGAGAGAGAGAGAGAGAGAGAGAGAGAGAAAGAAGCGCTAACCAACCTACTACACCCCCCCCCTTTCAAAGCCCCTGACATCCTCTGCTGTTTAGGTATTATCTATAAGCCAGATAGGTCTTCCTCTTGTAAGCCAGCATGCTGCCTTGTCCCACAAAGCCCATGTGTAGAATGCTGCTGTCCCTTTGTGCCCTTCTTAGTTTATGTATGTCAGGCATGTTCCCTATGTAAGGCCAGCTGATCTGAGGAGCCAGAGAAGTTGGCCTTCTCCACAGGGTGTTCTGCAAGCCCCTTGCCCGTCATCTGTACTGTTGTTCTCACTTATGACCCTTTTAGGAGTATTTGAGCCAGATAGTGAGCCAGATTTCGTGAAATGGGCTGTTTCGCTTTCTGCATGCCAGTCCAGTGCTTAACTAAGCATGTTTCCATCTTCTATCCAGTTAAGCCATGGAACCTGTGTTGGTGATGGTTGTTTTACATTGTATGAGGTGAGGTAAGGGTAGTTCTTAAGGAATACTTTTTTTTTTTTGGTAATTTAAAATTCCAGAGCATGGCTGCATCTAAGGCTGATGCAGTCTCTTGACACTTCCTCGTTTTCCTAAAATAGTGTGCATCTCTTTACTTGCCTATTATCCAGAGAGGAGGTTTAAAAAACAACCCTGGTATGAAAGTTATTCTCTTGGCATTTTTCTGACTTTAACATTAGAATTTCCAAAGGAAGCAAGACTCTATGGGAATGCGTCTGCCTGTGGGGTAATCTCTAGGTGTGGAGGATGGCTGTGTGAAGTGCATTGTAGGAGGGAGTTTCATGGATGTCTTCACATTCTGGTTGTGATTTGGGACACAAACTATTGGATAGCAAGCGGGTTTCCAGTTGCTTAAGATGATTACACCACTTGTAAGATACCACTTGCTTTAAACTTCATAGTAAAGACCTGCAAACCAGCTCTTTAGGATACTCATCCCTCTGGGAAGCAGCACACCTTATCCCTCTGGGAGAAGTTACCATAACGCTTATGTTCTCAGGGATAGCCTGATGGGTTGAACACAGCTTGATGGTTTGAAGTGACCATGTTTGTGCAGTATTGTGTACAGTACAGTGTATTGTATATTGTTGTCACCTCTCAGGTCACTTGCCCCATCACTCTTAGCAGTCTCAGTAGATTATGTCTCATAAGCTTCTGACAGGATCTGGGCTGTACATTGCCACCAAAAAAAAAAAATTACCATGATTGCAATTGTCTTTCTTCTTTTTCAAGTTTATGATGACAGCCAAGGCAGATAATGAGAAATAATGCCGACAACCACTTTAAGCTTTCTACATGAAAGAAAGATGAGTGTTTGTTTACACAACCCCCTTAGACACTCCAATAATAACTTCTGTTTCTATCTTACCAGTTCTGACTGATGAGATAAAACTCTAGGATGCTGACCATCCTTTGTTGCAAAGGAGGTTGGGATATGTAGTTTCTTAACAGGAAAATGCTGTTGTACATAAAATGGGAGCTGCCTCAGTAAGGGAAAGGGAGAGAATCTAGATTGGGTGTGCAGAAAGACTCCTGCAGTTTTGGCACTGCCAAGGGCCCAGGAAAGTGACACAGGTGAGAGAAATACATTTATTAAAAAAAAAATCATTGACTTAGGAGGAAGCAAATACTTTGCTATTGGGGGAAAGGAGGGATAAATAGAATCAGCATTCTCTATCTGTTCTTTGGAAATTGACCTCAAGGAATTCTGGAGTGATAGGGATTTTAATATAATAGAAATTCTAGGGCTGGAGAGATGGCTCAGCCATTAATGGCTAGGCTCACTACCAAAAATGTGAGAAATTCTACAGCCCCCAAGTTAGAGGAACTTAGGGTCTGACCCTGGATCTTTAGTGTCTTACTTGGTTATACTTAGCAAATGGCTTTACCACCTCCTCTTCTTCCTCCTTCTCCTTCTCCTTCTCCTTCTCCTCTTCCTCCTCCTCCTCCTCCTCCTCCTCCTCCTCCTCC
>NC_034609.1:1608513-1633634 GCF_900095145.1 Mus pahari
TTCTTCTTCTTCTTCTTCTCTCTCTCTCTCTCTCTCTCTCTCTCTCTCTCTCTCTCTCTCTCTCTCTCTCTGTGTTTCTGCACATATGTGAAGATGTGCTTGTTGAGGGTTGAAGTCAATGTTGGCTGGATGTCTTCTTCAGTTGAGTTTTCTAACTTATCTTTTCAAAGTCTTTCACTGAACCTTGTAGAAGTTGGGTCCGCTTCTTCCTCCCATCGCCATGCTCCCAGAAATAACACTTAAACTCAAATATTTACAAATACCTTGGCCATATAGCTAGGCTCTTCTCTGACTAGCTCATAACTTAAGTTAACCTATTTATTCTGATCTACATTTTGTCACATGACTGGTTACCTGTGCTCAGGAACCATATGTCCTTTCTAGGCCTAGCGCTATCCCAGAATTCCTGCATAAGCCATAGGCCATCCATACAGACACAAGATATTCTCTCTACAGACTCCGGAGCTTATTAGCCTAGACGACCTAACATATCTCTTCCCCTGCGCCTCCTTCCCTCTCGCCTTCCCTTCGTCCCTCCCAGGGCTGGGGTTAGAGACATTTGTCATCATGCTGAGATTTTCAATGGGTGCTAGAGATCTAAATTCAAGACCTCATGTGTGTGTAGCAAGCAGTTTATCCACTAAGCCATCTCCCAAATGGCTTCCTTCATGTTGTATAAGGGGCACTTCCTTTCTCTAAGGAGGGAACTGACAGACTGTGATCTCTCCAGGTGAAACATTTCTTGATTTAGTTCACTAGCATGAATGGCATTCTGGCTTCTTTCAGACAGCCCTACACAGGAACCCTGCCAAGTCCAGAGTCTGGAGTCTTTTTTGTGAACCATCCCTATCACCATCACTGGCAATTACATGAAAAGTGGGGGCATAAAAATTCATCAGGAATATCTCCCTATGAGAAAAACCATGGCTTGGTTCCATGGCTGCCCAAGGAAGTGGCCGCATTAATTTTGATACTAGTTGGATTATGCATGGTATCTTAATATTCAGAGCTGTAGACAGAAGGAGGAAAAGTTTGGGGTTCACATGAAGAAGAGCAGCTAACACCCAAGGTTCTGTGGTAACGTTGTTAATATCACTATGTCCTGGGTGCAAGGGATGAGGGACTCAGAACACAATCATTAGCAGGCAGCCTGTGTGGACATCAGCATTCCAGTGAAGAATTGCCTAAGATTTTCCATCCTGGGCTCCCTTCCATCAGGGTACCTTTTTGGTACACCTATCTCCTGGAAATCAGGGGGAGTGCTGAAGTTTTAGAAGTTAGCAACAGAACCTCTCAAATGATGGTGAGTGGTTAGGGACAATGTCCCAGCACACCTGCTGCCTTGGGGGCTGCAGTATGTCCTGGGCAGCAGAGGGTGTCTGGAAAGCAGACAGCATTAAGGGGTGACTTCCTGGGGCTTTGCCATGTCTGTAGGAGTCTTTCTTCTTTCACTCCCTCTCTGGCTCTTTTTTCTTCTGAGTCTGATTTTAATATATATTAGCATTCAGTAGAAAGTGCTAGATAGAGAGCTTTAGGCTTTTAAGGCCCTCCAATAGAAAGGAAATTTTTAAAAAAGGATTCAGATAGAAATCTGAGCAATGTGAGGTTTCTGTATGGAATATCAGAAAAGGTGTAATGAATAATTAAGTGAGTTATAGCTAATAAAATATACAGTGCATTGCTTCAAACTGAAACCACCTCACTCTGCCTTAGGGATGAATGCTTTTCATTATTTTTTAATTTTTGCCGAAGTTGACCTTGGAGTTTTTTTCTGGTAAGAATGAGATCACTGAGGAGCTTAGTTCATCTGATACATCTTATTTATTCATCTTATGGTGGTGGGGTCAGTTCATGCTCCTCTGCAGTTGCTCTTTGATTTGGGTGGTGGTGTCTTTAGCTCCTGCTTTGGTGATTTCATTGCCGCTGTCTTCCAGCAGGGTCTCTGCAGTTCCTTGTTGTTTTCGCAACCCCCGTCATGCTTGCATATGGGCGACTGAGAAATCCCAGTGGCTCATGATCACTGGAGGGAAGATGGATCACTTGGGTATAACAGGCATGGAAGAGCACGGCCCTTCTTTGTGTTTGTAGGAAAGTGACACCCAATGACTTCCTTCCACAAGTAGAGGGATGCCAGTTTTACACTCAGCTGGGGTAAAGGGCTCTTTGCTACTCTTTAGTCTCCTATTCTAGAACAGTGTTTCTCAGCAGGCCTTCTTACAGATGTGCTTCTCGTGAAGTAAAACATGTCAGAATACAAGGAAGTACTCCACTCATGTAAATTCCATCTCTGCGTTTATAATGCATCTTATGAGGGGGAGAAATAGAACATTTCAGTTACACAATGACAGAGGCACGGGAAACGCACCTGTAGTTTTCATCAAACAGAACAAGAAAAACCTGTTGTATTCAATTGGGGAGTTAAATTTAGCAAATATAGCCTCTTGTTTGCTTAGAATGTGTGCTGAATCTTGACACAAGCATTAAGTTCAGAACCAGGTGGTGTTGATATACTTAACATTAGTGGGTTTCACGTATAGAGATTGGGGAAAAAGGAGCTTTTATTCTGTTAATTGTTCCATATGGTATGTTTTTATTTCTCTCTCAACAAAATTCTGCCACCAAAAAGACAAACATAGCACTATACAATTATTATATTCCACACAAAGAAAATTCAGCATGCTTTGATATGAATATGAAATATTGTGTATGAAACACATATAACAGTAAGGAATGAAATTTTTACCTTGTATTCTATGTTGACATGAAAAGTCTTATTTATTAGTGCACTGAAGATATAGTTTGTACATTAAAAATATCATTAAGTATTTTGGAGATGGAAAATATGAGTTGCTTATCATAAATGGCTTAAATTATATTTTGAATATATAGAAAGATAGATTTCAAGTGTAATTACTTACATGTCATTGTTTTGCCTTCTGAGAAATTGCCCATGAGTCCTGATTTTTACGGACCATCAAAATCACTCAAGTTATTTTACTAAGTATGCAGCTTTTAATTGCTGTCATTTAACTTTAAAGGATGCTTATTACAGACCTTCTGATGTGAGGCCGTAACTACAGTGACTGGTGTAATCCTGGTGACCCATCACTTGGGTAATGCTAGTTTACTTGTGGCACAGTAAATCCCTAGTCAAGCAAATGGTTTTTAACATTTATAACTTCATAGAATTGAAGCAGAGGTGCCATGCTTTGTGTCAGAAGACCTGTGACTATTCATCAAAGGCAAAGGTACACCATCATTCCAAAAGATTCCCTGAGCATCTCCAGTGCTACCAGCTGTGATGCAGAAAGCATCAACCATGACTAAGCTGTCTTGCTTTACCAGGCAGCACCCCTGTCACTGCAGCCCTGTCACTGCAGGGACTCCCCTGCTCCCTGGCTCCTAATGCTTTGTCATTTTTGCTCAGGTAGGAAGACACTAGAAAACCTCATCAAAATTGTTTTAATTGTTATGACACTTACCTTTCTCTCACTATAGCAGAAAGAAGCATGCAATGTGCACATATTTTAATATCTGTCCTACATGTCAGACATTAAAATAGCAGGTTGTGAGGACCTAAAAAATTTGTCAATTTTCAAATTATTCTGAGTGTTTTGCTTATCATTTAATTTGTAGATTGTCTTCTTTGTCTCTCATGTAATTAAGTACATATATGTACATAGATATAATTTATTCTCTACTGCACAGGGCCTTCCATTTGCTAGGCATGGACTCAACCACTGAGCTACAGTTTAAGCTCTTATGTTGTTGAGAAAATATTTGCCTATGTAGCCCAGGCTGGCCCTGAACTCACTGTTTAGCCCAAACTGTCATATGCCCACTTTGTGCTCCAGGCTGACCTTTAACTGGAAACCCTCCTGCTCTAGATCCTCAATGTTGGGATGTGCATTGCCTTTGAAAATATTTTCTGGGATGAAGTTGGGACCAGAGCCATATTTGTTTGTTTGTTTGTTTGTTTGTTTGTTTAATGTGTATGGATGTTTTGTCTGAGTGTCTATCTGTAGATGCCTGGGAGAGCATTTGGATCCCTGGGACCAGAGTTACGGTTTGAGCCACCATGTGGGTGCTAGGAACAAAACCCAGGCTCTCTGGAAGATCAACTAGGGCTCTTAACCAATGAGTCATCTCTACAGCCCTACCATATCCACTTCTTAAGGGTGTTTGCAGGGCAGCCGCTTTTCTTCAGTTTTGAAAAGAAATTGCAGTACCCTCTCATTGCTTAACCCAAAATCCCACTTTATTTCCTTCTGTAAAGTTACTTCCTGACTTTCCTTCTTTTCAATATAGAGCCATCAATCAACAGTGGGAAGTTAGAAGCCTACAAATAATTGATACTTTGAAAGCTTAGTACTGAATTGATTAGCATTATTCATCTAGAATTTTTAAAGAGGAGAAATTATCAGTTTTAATACTGAAAATGTCCCATTTACTATGTAATGTCATGCAAATTATATCGATTGATGTTATGTGATATGGATACATAATGAATGCGCACATAGAGTATGTATGTGTAGCTTGCATGACTCCTCACTGACTGTGCTATGTGGCGGCACTGTGCTTAAGTAGCTTTGGAATTAGGCAGAACGATGCTGACGTAGCCTTGCTGAGAGCTTTGTGATCTTGGAAAAGCCACGGAACATCATAGTCTGATTTCTCTATGCCTTGGGTGAGGTAGGGGCTGGTGGGAAGATTCAGTGATAATACAGAGATGGAGCAGCTGTTGGAGGGTGTGGTTGATTTCCAATGTTTATTAAGTGCTTGCAATGTTGTCTTAGTTTTTATCCTTAGCACCCAGCTCAGGGGCTGGCACTTGGAGGAGACAGAATAAATGTTGAATGCCAAATGGATGAATAAATAATAACTAACTCGTTTAGAGAATCTAGGATGGATTGCTCCGACTTCTGTGCTTTGAAGCTTGGAGAATGTTCTCTTCCACTCAACCCGTGTCTTAAAGGCACGTGTGGAAGGGAAGTGGCTATCAGTCTAGACTCCTGGGGTCACATGTGCTTCATCGCATGATGCTCTCTCTACCCCGCGAATTGGCTTGTGCATATTGTGTATATGTTAGTTATTCAGTACAGGGAATAGTCACTTCAGATTTCATGAAATGTTATGAGATCTAGGTAGGTGGCCGTCTTCAGTAAAGTCCTGAAGGAAAAAATTCTAAATAGAGAAACTTGCATGAACCTATGTTCAAAGGTCAAAGGCCAAAGGGTGTTTGAGAGGTTATTGGTTAGAGCAGAACCTCTAATGTACACCTGTGCAAAGGCTAATAGCACTCCATAAATATGTTCAGTGGTCATGAAGGAAAGTCCTTGGTGCTTCTGTTCAGCAAACACTAGCGAGAGTGTACCCTGCATGAGCTGTGGTGGTCATGGGTGTACCCTGCATGAGTGTACCCTCCATGACCTGTGGTGGTCATGGGTGGCATGGTAAACGGCTGTCTTAACCACAATTGTCAACATTCTATACCCTGTTTATAGGAATATTTTGATTGCATTTTTTACTGTCTGAAACATCTTTTACTGTGCACAGATCCTCAGTGTCATGAGTCTGGCAGCACATGTCACATGGGACAGTAGACTGTGAGAGTGTTTATGTTTGTGTGCACATGTGCCTGTTGAAGCCAGAGGGCAACCTTAATTGTTGTTCTTCAATATATGTCTAGCTGGTGTTTGAAACAGTTTTTCAAGGGCCTAGAGTTCTCCAAGTAGACTAGGCTGGAAGGCCAATGAGCCCCAGGGATCAAGCCCTTTCTGCCTGTAACCCTACCACTGGTATTAAAGTGTGTGCAGCCATGACCCCGTGCCTGCCTTATTATACATGGATTATGGGTATGAGACTTAGGTTCCCCATCCTTGGAAGGCAAGCATTTTTACCACAGAACTCTCTCCCCAGCCCTGCCCTCTTGTATTTAAAGTAATGGTGAAATGTTTCTGAATATACCCTGCTAATTTGTCAGTTTGGTCTAGCAAGAATTCAAAAAGATAGTTTGGAAACAACTTAGAAATTTTAGCAAATTATCAAAGCTATTTACTATTTAGAATCAGTCTGTATTTTAGCGACACTGGTGGCGTTTGAGTCAGTGGCAGCCCTCACTCACTACATTCATTCATTACAGCACCAGGAGAGGTTAAATCACTTCCTGCAAATGTTATTGCTATCCTCATGTTTCTTTGAACACCCAATTTTGGTAAAGCTTGTAACACCACTATAATATTATAAATGTATAAAGGTTTATATAACTATATACATCTGCATAGCGATAGTGCTGCTGGTACTTATAAGCCAAATTATTATATTTTAAGAAGATACTTTTCTTTATGCTTTTCTGAATAACATTGTAATCGTTTAAGTCCATTTTCATATAGACCTCAATTTTCATTTCCCAAATTAGGCAAAAATAGATGCCTCGTTATTATGACGTCTTCATCCTGAAAGAAACATCTTATGGGGTGCAAGGCCCCAAGGTTCACCTCCTCCTTGTTAGCCTTCTATGTGAGAAGATATTTTCTAATTAGGGCTTTAGCCCTTCCTCGCTTCTGCTCCTTGCCTTTGTCTCTGGTGTCTTTAGGAAATGGCAGTTGCTTCTTTAGCAGATGATACAGAATACTCAAAATATAACTCTTTTTTTCCCCTCTACTTTCAAAATAAATCTGTTATATCGTGCCAACTCTTGTTTCTGAATAGAAGCCAGGCTCTTACCAGAATGGTTTTCAGGCTCTTTGAACATTCAGCTTAGCAGATCCCTTGAGGCCTTGGTGTGCCTCTGGGACCTCAGGCTCAGCAGTGGGTGGGTGGGTGGGAGGGAAGGGGAAGGGGACATGGCAGGCCAAGGAAGTGGGGAAGTGACCCACTTGAGCCTGTTGGTTTGGCTCCTCCTCTCTCAGTCTGGCCACCTTGATTTGAGGATTGCTGGCATAGAAAAACTACAAAAGCACCTTGTTGGCATCCCATGATTGAATCATTAAATAAAAATGATCAGAAGAAAGGCATGTATACTTTAGACAAGATGTTTGTAGCTTCTGAAGAGTTAATTTCACTTTCTGGGGAGCCTATCTTTGAACTCCTTATCCAATTTCCAAATAATTACATATGCGATAAACTTGGATTCTAAATCCTTTCTCATTAGATGCCTAATCGCTTTCTTCCATCATCTTCTGTATGTCTCTGTGCCGTCCAGCTGGCCTCAAACTGCTCAGTTTCCTGCCTCAGCCTCCTGACTGCTAGATTTGTAAGTTTGCCAGACTCAGCCTTAAAATTTCATGTAATATATCATATTGTGTACTGCTTTGTATCATGTTGGCTTTGCTCAGATTTTTTTTTAAGTTGTTTATGGTTCACTGTCACCATTGTGGAATACCACATTCTAAGTCATGATGTAGCAGATCCTTTCATGTGTTCCCCGTGCAAAGGAACTATTTCTCAAGCATACAGTCCTGGCAATGAGGTGGCCAGACCAGGGTGAGCACTCTATTTGGTAGTTGATGAGGCATTCATGTGCGGTTTATATCCCACCAGCAGTGTATGCGGCCCTCTTATCCTGGCCAAGAGTGCTATTAATGACTAAAGGTTTTTTCTGGTCTGCTGGGTATGAGTGTTTTCTTACTGCTGTCTTTCAATTGTTTGTACTAAGTTGCAGGAAAATTGAATATTCCAACTTTACTTCAGCATTCTTCCTCTGTCTACCACTATGGCAGAGTCATCAGTTATATAGAGTGAAGTGTTTGAGGATGTCCCATTTGGGTACTCTGTTCCCTTCTCCCTGCAGCTGGCATATCTGTTGTCTACTTCTGGGTGGCCTTGAACAACAGTAAGGCTGTCACGTAGCTCTGTCCTCCTGTGTCTAGAGCATTGAAGGCCCTCTGTCTGTTGTTTGAGAGAACTTTTGGACACCATCTGTGACCAGGAGACAAAAAAATCATGTGTGAAATAGAACCAAACCTTTGCTGCAGCCCTGTGCCTGTGAAGTGTCCACTCTTGAGGGCCTGATTCAGGTTCACTATCCTGCAGTGATGACAGGACATGAGCTCGAGGCCCCTCTCCCCTCATTGCACTGGCCCGGCCTAGGCCATTCATGCCAGCTGCCAGCGCTCTGTCACTCAGCCAGCTCCTTGTCTCAGTATGTAAGCAGAGTCTATTTTTAAATAAAGCTCTCTCTGCAGTCCCTGCTCTTTGGGCAAAGCTCACAGCAGTTAAACATGCTTACTTAATTCCCTAGTTTCCTCTTCCCCCCCAAGTCCCCAGACTTATTCATAACTTGATACCTTGCAAGTAAGAACCCCAGACTCACCTTCCATCGTGACCTTCCCAGATTTCCACCTACAATGTTGTCCTCTTCTTCCTGCCCCAAGTAGACCTTCAGTTTGTCTGTATTTTTTCTCCTTGTGGTTTTAATGATGGACTAGTCTCTATAATATCTTTTATCTCTCCCCTCCCACGACAACCAACTAGAACACTAAACTGATTACGAATCATAACTTTCACTCTCAAGTATTTATAAAGAATCATAAACACAGGTATACCTAATACTCATTTTATTTCAGCACATTTCCCAAATATGTATAACATGGAAAACAACACTTGTAATTGTTGATTTTAATGTTCCTCATAAAACTCTAATTTTAATTCTAGAACTAACATTGGACATACTATATTAAAACTTAGGCCACACTACAATGTTCTTGATGCTATTCAGTCTGTTTACTGTTAATTTTTTCTGACTACATAATAGAAGGATGCACCTTAAATCTGACCATGAAAATCCACCACTGCCCATCTCAGGGGTCTCCTTCGGTTCTTGGAAGCTGGGGCTGTAAGTTTTACTAAGAGGCAAGTAGAAGCACCTAAAATTCCAAAGAATAAAAAAAGTTAACAGACTGGATTTGTCTGGGTGAAATAAGTGGTTATTTAAGGGGTAAGCTACAAGTGTAGCTGGGAGAGAGAAGGGGTCCTTTGCTTGGGGGCCACATTCCTTCCTGGGCAGGCTTGGAAGCACACAAGGCTGCTCCACATGGAGCCCTTTGTTCTTCTGTTGGGGAAAACACTAGCTAGCTTACTGTAAATATGGCCGCCTGCCAAGCTGTGCTGCAGATTCTCTTTGTTTTGTTTTTGTTTTAAGACTGTATGTTGGCAGGAGCTCAAGAGTTGCATCTCTTCCCTTTATTTACTTTCTCCTTCTACCTTGAAGAGTTTGTGCTCATCCTAAGAGAGGGAAACATTTGTCACTGGGGACAACAAAACCAAAATCACTCAGACAGCCCTCTGCTTGTCTGGGCACACTCCTAATGTTGGGTGGGGTGCGATGGAACATTCTCACAAGAGGGAGAGCCTCCCGTGACGCCTGGAAGCTGAGTGGGATCCGGAGACCTGCTAACACTGTGTTCCCTTAACAGTGGATTCTAATTGGCTTGCGTTTTAGCCATTTCGGAGAGGTGCCCTTCCTCCCGTGTTCTAGAATACTCCTGGTTTTAGATTATTTCCCATCTGTCTTGAGCCTGGGGCTCCCTTCCCCTGTGCCCTTGCAGCTGAATTGAAAAGTGGACACAGTTGTGGGTGTGGCTGCCTTCCTCCTCTAGGGGCATAACTCTTGAAACTTGAAACTTTCTCTCTTTTTCAATTTGGGAGAAAGCTTGGAAGTTTTGTGTGTTTTCAAAGGACAACTTACTATGGAAGTAGAAATTGTCAGGAAGCAGAAAATGAATGACAAGATCCTCTTGTCAAAAGATAAACATTCTGCTGTTTTACTGATTTTGTGTGTGTGTGTGTGTGTGTGTGTGTGTGTGTGTGTGTGTGCTCACATGTATGTGCAGAGAAAATGTCTAAGCCTCAATAGAAATTAAATGTGTATTGTGATTATTTTTGAAAAAGAAAGCTATGAACAATTTCTTGCCTACTTCACTGGTATTACCATTATTTTCTCCAGTAGACCTGAAATATATTTTCTTTATTTCACTCACTAATATCTATTTTCTTATTAACATGCTATATCTCTGAAGTGTGAGGAAAGATATTTACCAGTTTTCATGCATAGATTTATGCATAGAGAGTGTGAACATCTATAACCAGATTGAGTTCATGCCAGTCTTTTTAAGGTATATGGTGGAGTCCAAGAAATCACGGGCAGTTGATATTCTCAGGAGATGCTTTGACAATCAGTAGGACCAGTTTCCTTCAGACAACTGTGTGTTTTCAACTCTAGCAGTGTTTTCTCTAGATTAATTGAGAATAACTTTAAAATTTGCATTGCTACTCAGATCTCTAATTCTTCATACAAATTAGCTTTCTTGGACTAAGATATGAGGACCCAACAGGGTTGTTTCAGGCATCAAGTGGCTAATGTCTCTCACTTCAGGGTATAAGTGTAGAAATTTCATGTTTAATAGTTGTCAACACAATAAATAAAATCATTACCTTTCCTTCAATTGGATTTTACAGAATTGTGACTTTGCAGGTAGGAAAATAACCCAGGCCCAGCCTGCTCACCTGTGAGATGGTGATGCTTCTAGATATTCTACATGAAGTCTACAAACATAATTTTTGCCTTTTTTTTTTTTTTTTGGTAAACCAGAATTTATAAACGATAAGAATGTGACATTTTAGCATTGCAATTATTTAATTTATATCCAAGAATATTGGTATGATACTATACTATGCCCCATGATTATTTTGTGTCAATTGAGGAATGAAAATGAATATAAGTATAGAAATTTCCATGGTAGATAATTTAAAGTTCTCTAATACTGGTTTCAATGTTCTTGGTCCAACCTGGTTGGTACCAGCAATGTTTCCGGTTTGGGATTTTGTTTGGAATTTTAGAAAATTCATTACAGGCTTTACTAGTGGAAAATGCAAATTATCAAATCCAAACCATGGCAAAAAGTCAAAGCATGGAACATTTTTAATTTATGTCTTTTTAAAATTATTATTATTTCAGAATATTCAACCCTTATTCTTAGTTCCCACTGTTTTAGAATCCTTTTGTTTCTGGGGCCATTGTCATTTGATGTCAATTCATGGAATGTATGTGACAGGAGCTAAGTAAAACACAGTTTGTTCCATTTTTAAGATGTTATGGGGGCAAACACAGTCTTCCAGGCAGGGAATCCCCAGGTGCAGAGCAGTGGTTTGTGGCACCCAGGGGGACATGTGTAGAAGGTAGAAAGGGCGGACAGAGGTTAGCAGTGGTGAGTGCAGGAGACTGCCTAAGAAGGCGAGTTTGAGCAGGGCTTTGAGAAACTCGGAGGGTTTTGACATAGGAGGAAGAAAAAAGAAAGAGCCAAGAAAGGCTTCCAGCAGAAGAAAAGGTGCCACCATGGTGGTGGAACTGGGCTCCTGTTGAAAAACAGGCAAACAGAAATTCAGGCAGAGCAGCCCAAGCACTGTGCAGTAAGAAGTAGCGCTTAGTCCTACTGCTATAGCCCCTCTTCTCTCTCTCTCTGTCTCTGTCTCTCTCTCTCTCTCTCTCTCTCTCTCTGTCTCTCTGTCTGTCTGTCTCTCTCTATCTCTCTCTCTCTCTCTCTCTCTCTCTCTCGTGTGTGTGTGTGTGTGTGTGTGTGTGATCAGATATAATTTAGAAATCTTAATTTCAAGTAATCTATACTCCTCTAGTGATATAGTTCTGGCTTTGTTTTAAGTAATTAGGATGGGAAGTTCTTTAAAGTGGTTAAACTGTAGGGAGCTGGGTCAGAGGTCAGTGGAAGACTGTGGTGTCCTTGTGACAACAGTAACTTAGTGCGTTTCCTTCTCATTGATCTGTGTCTCCGTTGCTGAAGGAGTGACTATGAAGAGCAAAGACATTAACATTTGCCCTCTCCGAGGCTTGAGGTTTCTACTTGACAAAAGCCATGCTTGAGGGAACTGAGTACAGGTTGCTATGAGTGAGGCCGCTTACAGTCTCCTGGCCTTTGGCTACCAATGGGCATGCTCTTCCCACACCTCGGTAATGCGCTTGCCTATGTCAAGAATACGTCCCTGATACTTTCATGCATCTTCAGGGATGCCGTGACTACAGATTCTATCTCTCCGAAAGATACTGATTGAATCCAAGGATTGTAGCCGAGGCCGGGGCTTTTATTTGGAGGAAAGATGAGCTCATTGTATAAACAAGAGAAAATATACTCTATTTTTAAACCGAATCATACTTACATCTAGAATATCAGCTATTGCTAGTAAGTGACAAGGAGACTTCCGGAATTTCAGACATCCTTATACTTTGTGTTATGGTTAACAGTTTTCAGAGAGTAGGGAAGACATCTAATGCAACCTGTGAGAGACCACATCTCCATCCCAGTACATGACGGCTGAAAGGACACATTTGCCAAAGCATGGTGGTATATTTTGGTGGCCATGATTTTTTAATACATTAACAAAGTATTATTTTAATTTTAATTTAATTAATTGATTTAATTTTAATTAATTTAATTTTAATACAGAACAAAGTATTATCGTTTTGCTGAGAAAGAGACCAACTGTAGTTTGTGTGCAACAGTGCCAGCGTTTGTTGAGAGAAATAAAACGCATAGAAATCATCTTTTTTGTTGTTGAAAAGCTGCAGCTCTCCCTCCAGTCCTTTCCCTATTTTGCTCAGCCATTTGCTGGTTTGTGAATTTTACCAGTGACCTTCCAACTTTATACATCCACTGTTTCTTCAGCTTTATGGTTTTGCGATGTCTTTACCATAGTGCCCACCTCCCAGGTTTATGAGGATTAAACTGTCTTCAGTTTAGCACCATTTTAAGAAAATTGTGTAACTTGGCATGTCTCCTAAATTCCTAGCATTTTTTAATATTGTGTTAGGTCTCTGTTATTGTAACAAAATATCTAAGATGGTCATCTTAAAAATAAGAAAGTATTGAGTGGGTTGTATGAGTGTGTGTGTGTGTGTGTGTGTGTGTGTGTGTGTGTGTGTGACTGTAAGTGTGTGTGTATGTGTGTAGTGTAGTATAAAACAATTAAAGAAATAGAGATTATGAATTTGAGAGCAAAGGAGTTCATAGGAAGGATTGGAGGAAGAAAGTGGATGGGAAAACAATGTAATTATATTTGAATTTCAAAACCTATTTAAGACAAGAAGAAAGACTTCATAGTTTAGAGATTTCAGTCCATAACTGGCAGACGCCATTGCCTACAGGTCTGTGATGCCATCAAGGTTGGAGGGTGTGGCAGAGAAAGCTCTTTACCTTGTGGCCATGAACTAATGAGAAAGAGCAAGGAAGGGAGTCCCCAGGCCCACAGATGCAACAGAAGGAGCAAAGACTCCTTCCAGCCAGCTCCTCTTAAGGAGGAGATGGGGACAAGGCCTTTACCACAGGGGTGCGTAGAACACATCCCAGACACAGGCCATAGCAAGCACCTCCCTACAGCTCTGAGCCATTAGGCATCTGAAGGGTCTGCTCATGCAGTGGTAAGACTGTTTTCCCATTTCATGCCAGGATATGGATGATGAATTCCATGATGGAGCAGTATTTTTCTAGTCTTTCCTGCCTAAGATGACACAGAGCCATAGAATTAGAAAGTCCTTAAGCATTTGTAATTTAGTTCCTTGTAAAGTCATAGCCAACAAAAATCAGTACCCTGTGCTTATGAAAGTTGGAAGTAATGGAAGCAGTGTAACTAACTTCCTAAGCATAGTCTTAAGGGCAAGCCTTTGTTTTAAATGCCAGTGGGCTTTTAGGTGAACCTTTGGTTTTCTCCATTTATCTGGATTTCTATTCCCCTTACTTCCCCTTACTTCGTGGCCATTTTAATTTCTCAGAAAGTTTAGAGTTGGAGAAACTCTGTAAACCTCTTGATTTTGACAGCATTCCATGTGACTTTAAGACTTGTCCTATGTCTTTCTTTGAATTAGAGGCAATGTTTGAAAAAAGTGAATCATGGAGGAAAGAAGGCTTATTATAGGCTTCTTTTAATCACACGTGTTCAGGATTAGATTCAGGGGTAGGGAGACCCTAACAAAATCAAATCAGACAGCTACCCTGACACAACTTAGCAGAGTCTCTCTCTCTCTCTCTCTCTCTCTCTCTCTCTCTCTCTCTCTCTCTCTCTCTCTCTCTCTCTTTACTGGTTTACAGTGAGCTTTTTCTAAACGTCAATCTATAGAAAAATAAAGAACATACAAAGAGAATCTTGCTTCTGTGCTGTTCCCTGGGCCCACATGCCTTCCTTAGCTTGTTTCAGCTGGTCAGTCACAGAGCTTTTAGGCCCAAGGTACCAGACTCTGTTCTCAGGGACAAGGACTCAGCTTTGTTCTTTAGTCAGATGGCATGGCAGACTCCAGCCAGTTGTCCTGCACCTGTCACTGGCTGTCTGTCTCCGAGGGACAAATCTTAACTGTCCATCAGCAATGTTAGAAAAACACTTCAAAGGGTGCTTCTGGGATGGGCTGGCAGCATCATCTTGGATGCTATGAAACATGCTGTTACTGACCTAGTAAGTTACCACCTCTGAAACACTGATCCTGATCCACTCGTCAGTACCATCCATCATTTGAACCATACATACTCACTGTAGGTCATGGAGAACGACAGCCAGCATGGCTACCTGAAACCTCAGCGCAAATGTTGTAGTCCAGGGACTTCTGTTAATACATCCCCAAAGGGACACACAAGCAACTCTAGATATGAACTTAGCTAATGACCTGAGGGTGGGAAATGGGGGGGGGTGCCTTTAAACGAGCAGATGAGATGGATTTGGAAGCAGTGAATGTGATGGTTACAGTCTAGTTGTTCAAGAACTACTTGATGCCAGTCTTCAGGTCACACTGTTTTGTCCCGTAATTAACAACAAACAAACATACAAACAAATCACCTCTAATTTTTCATCCTTTAAGATGACATCACCGTTGTGGGTAAGGTTGTTCTTTGGGGCATTCGTGTTTCTGTGGACAATTGTCATAAAATGTGGGGTGAGCAGTATGAATTAATAAGCATATTGAGGAGCTAGAGAGATGGCTCAGTGATTAGGAGCACTGACTGCTCTTCCAGAGGTCCTGAGTTCAATTCCAAGCAACCGTATTGTGGCTCTCGACCATCTGTAATGGGATCTGATGCCCTCTTTTTGTGTGGCTGAAGGCAGCTACACTGTATTCATATACATAAAATAAGTTTAATTTCTTTTTTTAAAAAGCATATTGAAGGTGGCTTATATGTATCAGTGTACAATTGTTTAATTTCTTGTTCATGTTTTAACTATTATAGACCAGACTTTCTGAGATTCCTTCATTTTATCCATTTATCTTTTAATCTTTTTCTTTTTTTCTTAAAAAAATTAATTTTTTTATTCACTTTAATCACCCAGTGTCAGCCATTTCTCTTTTCCCATTGCCCCCTCACAAAAGTCGTCCCCTAATTCTACCTTCCCCTTCTCCAAAGAGAATGGAAAGCCCCTCTCTGGGTGTCGCCCCACCATTAATGCCTCACCTCCAACCCTCCCATCCATGCCCACCATCCACTTCTGAACATCAAATCGCTGTAGGAGTAGGTTCATCCTCTCCCACTGAGGCCAAACAAGGCTGTCCATTTAAGACCTGGATCCACAGGCAGACAGGCAGCAGGCTCAGGAACGGCCACTGCTCCAGTTGTTGGGGGACCCCAATTGCTCATCTGCTACATATGTGCAAAGGGTCTCAGTCCAGCCTGTGCTCACTCTTGGGTTGGTGATTCAGGCTCAGGGAGCTGCCACATGTCCAGGTTAATTGACTCTGTTGGTCTTCCTGTGGAGTCCCTGTCCTCTCTGTGTCCTTTAATTCTTCTCCCAACTCTCCTATAAGGCTCCCTAAGCTCCATCTAATGTTTTGCTGTGAGTCTCTGCACCTCTTATCATTGGCTGCTGGCTTGAAGTCAGGGATAGTGATACCTCCAAAAGTTTTTTAACTGTTCAGGATTGTTTTGGCTATCCTGGGTTTTTTGTTTTTCCATATGAAGTTGAGCATTGTTCTTTCAGGATCTGTGAAGAATCGGGTTGGAATTTTGATGGGGATTACATTGAATCTATAGATTGCTTTTGGTAAGATGGCCATTTTTACTATGTTAATCCTACCAGTCCATGAGAAGGGGAGATCTTTCCATCTTCTGAGATCTTTCTTAATTTTTCTTCAGAGATTTGAAGTTCTTGTCATACAAGCCTTTACTTGCTTGGCTGGAATTACACAAAGGTATTTTATGTTATTTGTGGCTCTTGTGAAGGGTACTGTTTCGCTAACTTCTTTCTCAGCCCTTTTATCACTTATATAGAGAAGAGCTACGATTTCTTTGAGTTAATTTTGTAACCAGACACTTTGATAAAGGTGTTTATTAGCTATAGCTCTTTGGTAGAATTTTGGGGTCAGTTATGTATATTATCATATCATCTGTGAATAGCAATACTTAGACTTCTTCCTTTCTAATTTATATTCCCTTAATTGCCTCTAGTTATCTTATTGATCTGGCTAGAACTTCAAGTCCTATATTGAAAAGATATGGGAAGAGTTGAACAGCCTTTTCTTGTCCACCTCCCCACCCCCAATTTTAATGGAAATTCCTCTCTCCATTTAATTTGATGTTGGCTATTGGCTTGCTGTATATTGCCTTTATTTGTGTTCAGGTGTGCGCCTTGTATCCCTGCTCTCTCCAACCTTTATCATGAAGGGTGCTGGATTTTTGTCAAAATCTTTTTTTGGCATCTAATGAGAAGATCATATGGGTTTTTTTTTTCAGTTTATATAGTGGATTATGCTGATGGATTTTCTTATATTGAGCCACCTCTACATCCATAGGATGAAGCCTACTTGGTCGTGGTGGATGATGTATTTTGATGTGTTCTTGGATTTTGTGTGTGATATTTTATTGAGTATTTTTAAATAAATGTTCATAAGGGAAATTGTTGAGTCTTTGTGTGGTTTAGGTATCAAGATGACCGTAACTTCGTAGAATGTGTTTGGCAGTGTTCCTTCTGTTTCTTTATTCTGGAATAGTTTGAGGAGTATTGGCATTGGCTCTTCTATTTTCTGATAGAATTTTGCACTAAAACCCTTTGGCCCAGAGGTTTATTGTTTTTTGTTTGTTTTTTTTTTTTCCGTTTTTTGGTTGGAAGACTTTTTAAATGACTACTTCTATTTCCTTGGGGTTTATAGGTAAACTATTCAGATAGTTTACCTGGTCTTGATTTAGCTTTGGTAGTTGGTACCTATCTAGAAAATGATCCATTTCATTTAGATTTTCCAATTTTGTGAAGGATAGTGTACTAGATAGCTTTGTGTCAACTTGACACAGCTGGAGTTATCACAGAGAAAGGAGCTTCAGTTGGGAAAATGCCTCCATGAGATCCAGCTGTAAGGCATTTTCTCAATTAGTGATCAAGGGGGAGAGGTCCCTTGTGGGTGGGACCATCTCTGGGCTGGTAGTCTTGGGCTGGTATAAGAGAGCAAGCTGAGCAAGCCAGGGGAGGCAAGCCAGTAAAGAACATCCCTCCATGGCTTCTNCATCAGCTCCTGCTTTCTGACCTGCTTGAGTTCCAGTCCTGCATCCTTTGGTGATCAACAGCAGTATGGAAATGTAAGCTGAATAAAACCTTTCCTCCCCAACTTGCTTCTTGGTCATGATGTTTGTGCAGGAATAGAAACCCTGACTAAGACAGATAGGCTTTTGAAGTAAGACATAGTGATTCTTTGAATTTCCTCAGTGTCCATTGTTATATCTTCCTTTTCATTTCTGATTTTGTTAATTTGGGTACTATCTCTCTGCCATTTAGTTGGTTTGGCTAAGGGTTTGTCTATGTTGTTGATTTTTCTCAAAGGACCAGCTCTTGATTTCTTTGTATTTCTCTTTCTCTATAATTGATTGATTTCTGCCCTGAGTTTATTTCCTGCCATCTACTTCTCCTGGATGTGTTTCCCTCTGTTTTATTTTCTAGAGCCTTCAGATGAACTTTTAATTTGTTAGTGTGAGAACTCTTCAATTTCTTTATGAAGGCACTTGGTGCTATGATCTTTCCTCTTAGCACTATTTTCATTGTGGCCCATAAGTTTGGGTTGTGATGCCCTCATTTTCATTGAATTCTAAAAAATCTTTAATTTCTTTCTTTACTTCTTCCCTGACATAGTGATCATTGAGTAGAGAGTTCCTCAGTTTCCATGAATATGTAGGCTTTCTGTTGTTTCTGTTGCTGTTGAAGTCCAGCTTTAATCCATGGTGATCAAATAAGATGCATGGGGTTATTTCAATCTTTTTGTATCTGTCAAGGCTTGCTTTGTGACTGATAATATGATCAGTTTTGGAGAAGATTCTATGAGGTGCTGAGAAGGTATTTTCTTTTGTGTTTGAGTGAAATGTTCTATAGATATCAGTTAAGTCCATTTGAATCATAACTTCTGTTAGTTTCATTATTTTTCTGTTTAATTTTTATCTCAGTGACCTATCTACTGGTGAGAGTGGGTGTTAAGGTTTCCCACTATTAATGTGCGGGGTTCCATGTGTTACTTAAGCTTTAGTAACATTTCTTTTGCAAATGTGGCTTCCCTTGCATTTGGGACATAGATGTTCAGAATTGAGATGACCTCTTGGTGGATTTTTCCTTCGATGAATATGAAGTGTCCTTCCTTGTCTCTTTTGATTACTTTGGTTAAAAGTCTATTTTATTAGATATTAGGATGGCTACTCCAGCTTGTTTGTTGGGTCCATTTGCTTGGGAAACTTTGTTCTAGCCTTTTATGTTTAGATAATGACTATCTTTGTTGCTAAGACGTGTTCCTTGTATATATCAGAATGATGGATCCTGTTTACCAATCTATTCTGTTATCTTGTGTCTTTTTCCTGGAGAATTGAGTCTATTGATGTTGACAGAGATTAATGACCAATGATTGTTACTTCCTGTTATTTTGATGATGGTGGTCATTGAGTGTGTGTGTTTGGGGGGGGTGGTTTGTTTCTTCTCTATTGGCATTAATAGTGTGGAATTGTTTATTTCTTGTGTTTTCTTGAGTATAGTTAGCCTCATCGGGTTGGAGTTTTTCTTCTAATATATCCTCTGTAGGGCTGGGTTGATGGAAAGGTGTTGTTTAAATTTGTTTTGTCATGAAATATCTTGGTTTCTCTATGTATGGTGATTGGAAGTTTTGCTGGGTATACTAGTCTGGGCCTATATCTGTGGTGTCTTAGGGTCTACAAGACCTCTGCCCAGGCCCTTCTAGCATTTAGAGTTTCAGATGAGAAGTCAGGTGTGATCCTGATAGGTCTGCCTTTATATGTTACTTGGTCTTTTTCCCTTGCTTATTTTAAATTTCTTTCTTTGTTTTATATATTTAGCATTTCGATTATTATGTGGTGGGAGGATTTTCTTTTCTGGTCTAATCTGTTTGGTTTTCTCTAACCTTCTTGAACCTTTATACGCATCTCATTTTTTTAGGTTAGGGAAATTTTCTTCTTTGATTTTGCTGAAGATGTTTTCTGGGTCTTTGAACTGGGAATCTTCTTCTTCTATTCCTATTATTCCTAGGTTTGGTCTTTTCATGGTGTCCCAAATTTTCTGGGTGTTTTGTGTCATAACTTTTTAAATTTTGCATTTTCTTTGACTGATATATTGATTTTTTTTCTATCATCTCTTCTACATCTGAGAGTCTTCTTCAATCTCCCTATTCTGTTGATGATAGTCTATAGTTCCTGTTCTCTTTCCTAGGTTTTCCAACCTCAGGATTGCCTCAGTTTGTGTTTTCTTCTATTTCCCTATTCAGGCCTTGAACATTTTTATTCATTTTCTTTCTTTTGTTATATTTTCCTGTATTTCCTTTAATTTATTTGCTTCCTCTTTTAATACCTCTACCTTTTTAAATGTATTTTCCTGTGTTTTCTTAAGGATTGATTCATGTCCTCTTTAAAGGCCTCTATCATCTTTATAAGATTGAATTTAAGATCCTCTTCTTGTGCTTCAGTTTCATTAGAACATCCAGGGTTTGTTGTATCAAGATAGCTGGGCTCTGGGCATGCCATATTGTTCTGGGTCTTGCATTTGTTCTTACACTGTTCTTTAAGCATCTGTTTTTTTCCTGGTGTGGGCTGGATAATCCTGATGGCAGCAGGACTTTGCAGGGAAGGTGGATAGAGCTGTGGGTCAGACTGTGGAGGCCAGGGTAGGCTCTCTTACGGTACTTCAGGCAGACCGCACTCTGCAGGCTGTGTCCCAGTTGGATGGTGGGCAGATCTGACTGAGGTGGGATTCGTTGGGCAGGGTTCTAAGTTGGTTAATTTTGGGACCCTTGAATGTTTCTATTTGGAAGCAGGATGCTCTTGAAGTCTCACAAAGTACCTCCAGACTGAAGAGCAAGCCCACAGCTGGACAATGAGGCTCAGGGCACCATGCACCACTCACCTCAACAGGCTGTCCCAGGCAGACCAACTGGGATGGCCCCATTGATCTTTTTTCAGGGCACTTATTTTTGTGACAGTGGTATATGCATATGTGGGTATAGAGAGTGCCCTCCTCTATCGCCCTCCACCGTATTTTTGAGGCAGAGTCTGTCATTGAACACACAACTCATTGTTTCACTCACCTGATGGCCTTGGTGCTAACTGCCTATCTACACAGATGCTCGGCTCTGTACCAACCTTGTTTTGTGGATACTGAGGATCTAAGCTCAGGTCTTCATGTTTGTGCAATAGGCACTTTACCCAGTAAGCTATCTATTTTATTCATTTATATCAAACATTTTAAAGCCAAGCCATTTGTGCAATGCTGGGAGGAATTGCAGTTTAGGTACTTGCCCTTGGAATCCTTTTAGGGCTGTTTTTTATATACTAGATTAAAGTTTATAAATCTTCCCTGCTGACAGGTAACTGCCACATGTTACCAGCCCCACTGCTTCCCAAGGAATCTAAAGCACAGACTATATATTAACCTAGTGTTGTCAATGGCAACAAAGTGGGGAGTGTCAGAAAGGAGCTGAGTGTAACAAGGGCAGCAGTGCCAAAAGGACATTGTTGGTGAGGGTCAGGGAAGGCTCTGAAGGTCAGCATAGACCAGATCTGTTCCCGAATGACCCTGTCCAGCTCCACACAGCAGGGCAGGAGCCTCGTGGTTAAAGATCATCACCTCCAGAGATTCCCTTCTTTGTGTTTTGACTGTTCCTCAGTAGTTTCTCTTCCTTCCCCTTTCCTCTCCAGGGCCAGGCTCCATGCCACTTCGGTACTCCAGGGGTCATCCTGTGCCTTCCCCTCTCCCTTGTGTAGAATGCAAGGCATCTGTGTCTACTGTTGCATAGTACCAGCTCCCCCTGTGCTCAGTGTTCCTGAGTTGCAGAAAGACTGCAAATGTAAACGTAACATGTTGTTTTTGTTTATGATAAAATGTACTAATGTTGGCTACTACTGCTGCTAATAATGATGTGTGCTAACTATAACTGGGTGGGGTGGGCAAGCTAAAAATAACAGTTTTCTTTCTCCTTCTTTGATGAGGGAGGAATTTGATTGTACTCTGCTTCTTAGTGTTAAAATCCATCACATGTAAGGAAGAGTCCTATTGTTCCGATGCATCTTCCTACCACACTACCCAGAGGAGGGGCTACAAATGAAAGAAAGTCAGGAATGCTCTGAAGCTCAGAGAGAAGAGACCTCGCTAATCTTAACTGGGGAGCAAGTCTAGTCAGGGTGTGCAAGACTGTGGCATCTGAGAAAGCCTGGCAGACAGGACAGGAGAGGGGACAGCTGACAGTCATGGTGCGACAGAGCTTGGTTCACCGCCCTTGCAGGCTAGCACGCCAAGGGAGAGTTGGCTTGAGACTCTGTGATTGATGGGCTGAACAGAGAAAGAGGAGGGCTGAAAAGGTGTCAGGAATCCAGGTGTGAACCTCAGGTGAGCAGTGGAGGGAAAACGACAGGGAGGAGCGCTCTGCCTTGACACATATGGGGATGAAGGGCATGGAAGAAGCACCCAGTGATTTGGACACTATTCTTTTCTATTTTTTTTAAGAACCTCCATTCTTTTTTAAAGACATTTACATTGAATCTGAGAAACCCAGATTTTTTTTTTAAATGTTCTTTAAGCAGTTAATTTTCTCCTCAAATAATCTTCAGATTCTCTCTTGGTGTGGTATAGCAGTGCTGACCATAAATCTTTCCTGCTGGGAGTAACGAAGAACGTGTGTAGTTCTGTAAACTTAGTATGATACTTGCCTTGGTGACTTTATGGATATTAGGCTGGGATTGTGGTTAAGCTAATGAACTGAAAACCCAAGCTGATGGTCTCATCACTCACTTCAGCAGCCTGTCTTACATTTCAGGCTAATATCTATGTTTATACATGATTGCTTAACTGGAATCCTCTTGGTACGTTAACATTTTTCATAGTAAACCCCATCTGAATTTTAATCGGCAACGTTTTTTGCAATTTATTGAGAATAATTTTAAATTATTAAATATTTTGAGACAGGGTCTCTTGTATCCTAAGCTTGTCTCAGACTCTGTGTCCATTATGGTCTGGAACTCCAGATCTTTCTGGCTCTGCCTCCTAAGTGCTAGGATTCCAGGTGTGCACCACCATGTCCAGTATATGCAGTGCTGAAAATCAACTTAGGCTATTGCTTATGCTAGGCAAGCCCTCTGTTGAACCAGCTATACCCACAGTTTTTCTCTGAAATTATGGTGTCAGGGAATCTTTTATTTAAAGTTATATTGTAATTATAATATGACAGAACAATTAGCATATACTGAAAATTTACATAGATGCCTAGGTTTCTGTACGAGTTTCTGTACGGGTTGGTTTCTCTGAAACCAACCACTCATTTTTGTGCACTGTTGTTAACTATAGCAAAAACACATAGTCTTGTAACAAATCCATTGTATTGTATAGCTTGATTAGTTTAGAGTAGTGACTCAGATACAGAAGGACTGGAATCCTTTTTGAAGACATGTCTAAATGAGTAACCCTGGAAATGACAAAATACTGTTTTGAGTTCCTAGAATCATATACATGTTTCCTTCTGTGTGATGCTTTTTCTTTATTTCTAAGTGAGGAAATGGAGTTAGCATAACATATGGGGGGAAAAAAAACACCACAGTGAAGGGGCTTTTTAAGAGATTCGAATTACTTAAGTCATATGACCATTGTAATTCAGGGTTGATTTTATTGATAAAATTTAAGCCTAATTGATAGCAGGACATTTCAGTGTTAGAATGTTCTAGAAAATCCATTTTAAATTATCAAGTAGCTAGGATTTTCTTTGTCATTTTAACTTTTGATATTTGAGATAGAGTGTACTTAATCTTCTTTTAAGACAAAGAAGGAATAAAGCATCCTCCTATGACCCTCCCTCAGGGAGGGACTGCAAGTGAAAGGTGGGAGTTTTATTTGTGCTTCCAGAATGGAGATGCTTGTGAACTGCTGAGTCAATACAAAAAGAAATTGGTTTTGTTCAAAAAAAATTATCAATTTAGACTGTGTCGCCTTGAAATTAATAAATTCTAGAGCCAACATTTTAGTTCCAGCATGCCTTCTACAGTATCTTAATGTTCTGAAATAAAAGGCTGTGAAAAGCCCTGGAAGGAAGTGCTTGGTAGTTCCTAATTGTTTCCTCACATAATTGGCAAATCCTGACTCAACCTGCCCTTGGAGTGCCCTCTGGAGACTGAGCATTCAGGTACCACTGCTGCATGAGAAAGCTGGAGATGGCGAGGAGTTAGAGCATGCTCATATGTACATTACACGAGACAGCATCCTATGCCCGTTCGGGGAGCTTTCAAGTAGCAAGGATCACATCTGGTTGACATCACTAAGTAGACTGACATTTGTCAAACTATAACCAACCCCAATGGGTTCTTCCCAAGGAGTAAGGAAGGGGTCAATACTGAAAGCAAATGTGGGGAGCACTGCATCTCCAGAAACAAAAAGCAAGGGCAATTACTGGGAAGACACATGCAGACCCCTGTTGGAAGGCTTGCCATCTCAGGCAGTCATATGTCAGAACTCCTGCATTTGCATAGGTGGCCTGTAAGAAGACAGCAGACAGGAAGAACACCAGGGAGAGATCTTAACATTATAATGAGATTAAAACGAGCAATGCTTACTCTCAGCTACAACCAAAAGTAAGGAGACTTTGGGGTGGCACAAACTCATCCCTACTGGTTCTCACCACCGCAGAACTGTGTGCCTTGCAACACACAGGTACTCACCGCTAAAAACTCTTGCCTAGCAGCTAGCAAAACCATGATTTCTTTGTTTGGATTCAGAGACTGTGGGCTGTGTATCTTCCACAGGAATACCCTGGGGTTACACTGAGGTCCCCATGCATGGGTAATCATAGTGTACTAGACATCAGGTTATACTGAAGCTGTGCACCAAGCAATGAAGTCACAGAATTTACAGAGTGAAAGGCACAATGAGGGGATTTGGAAAAGGGGTGGAAAATTATAACCTTTTTATACCTTTTCACAGCCTTGTGGGTGAGATCCAACAATGTTATATTCTTTGATGCAAAAGGCAAAATTAATTTGCCCAGCATTCTGTTTTCAGCAGATAGGGTTTTAAAACTCCCGTCTTTCTTCAGACCATTTCAGTGATTTCTATAAAGATTGGGTAGAAGTTTGAGAACAGAAGTTTTGAACTTGGTAAACAGAACTTTCTGGAATTACTTTGTTTAGTGTTTAGTTTGTCATTAAGGATGGCTTTTGTCATATGGAAACTGTTGAACTTGGTTGAGAGAGTTGGCTAGGCTCCCGATAGGGGCAGAGCCTAAAATTCCTCTGAGTTCATGAACTTGGGTAAAGAAACTATTACACTTTCATTTTCATTAATATCTAACTGAAATGTGTCATTTCCTTAATGACGGCTGTGGGCAATAAACCAGAGGAGAACTGACAAACTCAACACTCTGCCTTTTGCAGAACACATGTGTGTTTTCATGTCACATTACACATGTGGAAATTCTCAAAGCTTTAAAGCCCATCACTACTTTAAACTTACAGAATTAACTAATTACATCTAGATCCTGTTGCTTAATATACTAATAAAACAGTATGTTACTATGTCACAATATTTTGATAACTGCCAGTCTTACTGATTTCTATGTAATGTAGATAGACACATGTATCCTCTCTCTCTCTCTCTCTCTCTCTCTCTCTCTCTCTCTCTCTCTCTCT
>NC_034609.1:1633704-1634803 GCF_900095145.1 Mus pahari
TGTGTGTGTGTGTGTGTGTGTGTGTGTGTGTGTGTGTGTGTGTGTGCATGTATACTCCTGGATGGATAGATACCGATGGTCTGCAGGAAGTATCACAGATGAGAGCTGGAGATATAGCTCATTCATTAAAGTACTTGACTCATAAGCACGGGGACCTGAATTTTATTCTGGAATCCACATAAATAAGCTGAACGTACAGTAATACTCCAACCTGGAGGGATAGTGGTCCATGAGCTCCCAGCTGATGATTTCTGGCAGAGGGAGAGCCAATTTTTGTCAATGGTATAAGTCTTAGTGAGTGATAATGTTAGTTAGTGATAATGTTCCAATAGATGGGCCCACACCTCTGAGTATATAAACAACATAAACTGGTTTGGGTAGTTTTTTGTTTGTTTGTTTTTGTTTTATTAATCCATGTTCACGGGTAGGAGTAGGGTTGGGAGGTAGATTTGGGAGGAGTTGTATGTGGGGCAATAGGGGCTGAATATGATTAAAATATATTCTATGCATGTATGGAAAATACATATTGTATTAATTAAAAATACATATTGTACATTTTTTAAGTTGGGTATTGTGGCACATGCTTATAGTCCTAGCAGTGTGATGGTGCAGAAGCAGAGACACAGAGGCCCCTGGGGCTCGTTGAACAGCACACCAGGCCTACCCAGATTCAGGCAAAGGGAGAGCCACTGTCTCAAAGAAGAAAACATGGAGGACAGTAAGAATCCATGGAACAAATTATGTTAACCTCTGGCCTTTAAATGTGGCACGTACACAAACACACGCAGAGGATCTGCAGCATATAATGTTGTCATGGGCAGCCAGGTCATGTCACATTATGCCGCATAATGATTACAACCATCAGTGGTTGATTTGAGATGACAGCAAAAATACAGGAAGTAGCTTGGAAAGTGTTGGTGTGTTTGGCGGTTCCTCAGAAAATTGGACAAAGTACTACCAGAAGATCCAGCAATACCTCTCCTGGGCATATACCCAGAAGATGTTCCAACTTATAAAAGGACACATGCTCCACTATGTTCAGAGCAGCCTTATTTGTAATAGCCAGAAGCTGGAAAGAACCCAGATGTCCCTCAATGGA
>NC_034609.1:1635262-1641979 GCF_900095145.1 Mus pahari
CCTGGCAAATACAGAAGTCAATGCTCACAGTCATCCATTGGACAGAGCACAAGGTCCCCAATGAAGGAGCCAGAAAAAGTACCCAAGGAGCTGAAGGGGTTTAAAGTCCCATAGTAAGAACATCAATATGAACTAACCAGTAACCCTTGGAACTATACCACCAATCAAAGAAAACACATGGTGGAACTTGTGGCTCCAACTATATATGTAGCAGAGGATGGCCTAGTCGGTCATCAATGGGAGGAAAGGCCCTTGGTCCTGTGAAGGCTCTATGCCCCAGTATAGGGGAATGCTAGGACCAGGAATGGGAGTGGGTGGGTTGGGGAGCAGGGGGGAGGGGATTTTAGGAGGGGAAATTAGGAAAGGAGATAACATTTGAAATGTAAATAAAGAAAATATCTTTTAAAAAAGGAAAGAAGGTGTTGGTGTGTTACATACTGAAGGTGTTATTAGAGATTTTGCCTTCATAAGACATGGCATATATTACTAAAGATTATTAAGAATATAAATGAGACATCTAATGTAAATTCTTTCAGTCTATAGCCTCAGTATGGCCGGTATCCTTACTCTTCCAATATAGCTCCAAATGTTACCATTCATGGAAGCAAAGAGGATTAATTTCATCTTAATATTTCTTTTACACTTAGTTTGCATATTCACTAATCTTTTTCTAAATTTATGGGTTTCAGTCTCCCCAAAACAATGTTCTAGGCATGTACAGTCTGAGAGAAAGTATGTGCTTCATTTCCAGAAAACCAAAGTGTAATGATATTGTTTTGGGGATGCAAAATGCCTCAGCTCTTGTGTGTAGACATTTGGTGCCCACATACTGGTGCTCTTATGGAGTAGCTATGAGACCTGTATAAAATGGAGCCACATAGGAGGCAGTAGGACACTTGGGGTGGACAGGTCTTACTGTCTGGCCCCATTACCTGTCCAGTCTCGGCTTCCCGTTCTTCCAGGATGTAAGAAGGAAAAGTTCTGGAAGCCCATCATGCTTCACTGTGATGCTGAAGCCTGACTTGGTTGCTTCTGATTTTGTGTTTGGTTGCAGTGGTAGGGTAAAATAATGAGTGACACGAGTATGGGGGAAAGTTCTTGATTTATTCAATATTATGAATCCATAACCTAAGATAAGGAAGGACACCCTGAACACATTCAGTGCTTTATCAAAGTTTACTCTCTATGCCAACCTCATGGAGCTCACAAATGTTAGTTATTGACAGATGAATAAAATGGAATCAATAGGCAATTGCTAAATGGTCACATTACTCTAAAGTTACAAGACTCAAAGTCAGATTTAAGGTTAATTCTAAGACTGTATGGTCGAATTAAGATGCAATTACTGAATAAGATTTGTTAGGCATTATGTTTCAACTGTAAGGTGTTTGGTATTTTCTCTCTCTTCTGCACAATCCATTTCATCACTGGTATCTGAGACTGAACAGTTTTGGAAGGTGATTCTGAGCTTCTACTTAGAGGTGACATTTGATTCAGGAATATATGAAGAATCTAGATTTCAGTTAAGATGGTTAAGGCTGGAGTTTTCTTTAGAGAACTCCTCCTAATGACTTTGATACATATCCAAGTCCAGAAAGTCTGTTATGTGATCAATTGCCTGGAAAATGGCCGAGAGGTGAGTTGGGATGTGTCAGACTTCAGACTCCATGGAAGTTAGGACTTTGCCTTGAGATAAATGCCTCTTCAGAGAATCAACAGCAGAAAGGGGAAGAAACATGATAATAGAAAATTTAATTGGTACCATTGACTAACTTCCTGTAGTCACCAGGAGCTGTGTCACATCTTCTCATTGCTCCCTGAGCGACAGGGTACAGCTCAGGGTGATGGAGCAATTGTGTCATCTAGATAAATGATACTTACTGATGGGTCATCTGACTCACAACAGGGGCTTTTCCGAGTCATATTCCACCGATGTGAGTAGCTAGAGACTGTGGAGGAAGCTGAAGACTAGAATGTAGAAAGAAGTCAGATGTGGGAATAGTCTTGGACCTACCACCAAGATGCTCTTTTTAAAGACACCCTTCTTCATTTTCCCCTAACTTTCTGCCAAGTCAGGCTGTCTTGTATGTGATTGATGTTCTTTGTATATATTTAACAGAAGAACTTTGGCCAATTCATCACTACTAGGTAGGCTTAATGGTCTCCTGTCATTAGCTCTTAGATGACCAGCCTATAGCATGCAGAACCATGCCTGTTTTCTTTACTGCTGCAGATTCCATACATGATGTCTACAACTCTGTAAATTTGAAGTAATTGAACCTGGGCATCAATATGTGCAGTTCTATAAACGAAAGGTCATTATTGAGCTCCCAACATGCAAGTAGAAGGTCACACTTTCATAAAAGGAAACAGTGTTGACAGCCTCTATCCATGGGACACAAAACACTTTCTATGTTTTTAAGGAAATCTACATTTAAGTGTTCTTTTACTATTAAGATTTATTTTATTTTGTGCGTATGTGTTGCCTGAATGTGTGTCTGTGCACCACATATGTACAGTGCTTGAGGAAGTCAGAAAATGGGGCATTGAATAATTTGGAGTAGCAGTTACATATCCTTGTAAGACACCATGTGTATACTGGGAACGGAACCCAGGTCCTCTGGAAAAGCAATGAATACTCTTAACAGTTGACATCCTCCATAGGTCAAATTTTAGTTGGATTGTATATGCTCCCATTTTGTATATATAGAATATTGGCAACCAGACCTCAGCAAGCTTTAGAGGTAAAAGTCAAACAGACTAAAAAGTCGTCAGAACAGGATGGGAAAGAGCTCAACAGTTAGTGAGCATGCTATCTTCTTCTACCATGGTCCTGGGACCAGGGACATTAAATCCAATTTAACAGTTGAAGAGATGGTGGACCAAGGAGATTTAGCTTGTCTAAGGATCAGATGATAAGATGTCAAAGCCAAGATTAAAATCAGAGCCCATGATTTTCCCTTAATTACATGTGTTTGAGGTGTCCTCTACAGGGCAATCTGAGTTCTCCAAGGACACAAACCAACAGCATGAGGCTTGATGAGGTCCTCTCATTATTGTCTTATCCAGAACTACTAAGAGTTCCTGTCAATCACACACAGCCAAGGTCATTCACAATGCAAACTGCTCCATTGACAGTGAGCTCATCTTGTTACAGAAAGAAGAGAGTACCCCGGTGTGGATACTTCTATTCATATATTAGTTGTTGGGGTATCCCAACAAATATTCAGGTGTGTGTGTGTGTGTGTGTGTGTGTGTGTGTGTGTGTGTGTGTGCAGGATGCAAGTTCAGCTATATGCATAGGTGCTATGAGATCGCTTATCTTCATTTTTAATTTATTACTGATTCATTTTGCATTTTTCTTAAACACTTAACTTCTGCTGCAAGTTCATTGGTAAATAAACACTTCATTGTTTGTGTTCCTCAGAGATTTATTATGGCATAGACCATAACTAATATAGCCACACACTACATGACAGTCTTTCTGTCAATGTGCCTGATCATATGGGTGGAGATGGTCCCATAAGATGATATCACATAGTGGTGTCTCAGCAGTCTCTGTTTGTATGCATGTACACACATGTTTGCATGACAAGGAAATCCCCTAAGGATGTGCTTCTCAGAATGCTTCCCCTGTGGTTAACTAGCACATGATTATTTTAAAAATACTATAATAAAAGCTGCATGTCTATCTTTCTGTGTGTTGATGTGGAATATATTAATTATCCAATTGTTTAATGAGAAAGCAAGTTTGTTGCACTACATGTTGGCCCACTAAAATCTCATGGGCATGGTCTCATGCATCATTAACCCAGGGAGAACCTCAGACTTCACTATCACACATTTATCTTAGAGTACACTTCTCCAATAAACACAGCTGCAGTGGTTCTAGGAGACGTGACCTGTGGATGCTGCGTGCTTTGCTGACTAAAACCACTGATACATAGCATTTTTACTGTGTTTTCTACCTTCATTTAACTGTGTGCTGACAGTTTGGTGGAAGAGAGAAAAAAAAAAAAAAACAAAAAAAAAACAAGCTGCACTTCAAGGTGTTGATGGTACAATGAGGCTTGGCGGTAGCTAAGGATGCCATTTGTGAGGTGACAGCCGTGGTCAAGTATACACCCGTTGTTGTGCAAGCCCAGATGGACTTTAAACTTATTAAGTAATTCATTTCTGGCTTTAAATTCATTAAATAATTCATTATTATCATTTCTTGTCTGAACATATGAAATATAATAATTGTTTTCAACATTATATAATTAAGATGAAAGCTTATAGAAAGCTCTTAAACCTGACGTGCGGTGCTGAGTTTAATTTGATTCCTTAATTACTATGTGAATTAGAAAATTCCAGAATGTAAGCAATCCTGTTTGAAGGGCTGAGGGTGTAGGTCAGTAGTAAATGCCTACCTAGCATACGTGGATCTCTAGGTGAAATCCTTAGCCTGCCTCTCTCTCTCTCTCTCTCTCTCTCTCTCTCTNTCTCTCACACACACACACACACACACACACACACACTCTCACACACACACACACACTCACACACACACACACTCACACTCACACACACACACTCACACACACACACACATATGTTTCAAATGGTGATTTGAAAGCTTGGTTCTGTATATAACTTAACCACATTCCAAAAAATTCTAACAGAAATGATTAATCCCTTTAATATGCCATATGCTTATAGAATATTTTAAAGTTTCTTTAGCAGAAGCAGGAACATTGCCATGGTGTGTACACTGCTGAAACCACCCCTCTTTGTGATGGCGTGACATTGCTTGCATTTCCTTTCTGCTCATTACTTTGCAGTAAGAGCTGTTAACACACAGAGCAGAGCGGAGTAGACCGCCAAGAGCCTACCTAGTAAGTGCATACAGCACGTGAATCTTACAGCACTCACAGACTGTGGACTCCGACTGTGTTACACTCACCTGGTTTCAGCCAAATTGTATTTTGCAGTTTGGGTTTAAAGAAGAAAACATACGGCAAAATGTAGTATATTGTATAGCATTTTTATGTATTCATGCCTATGTAAATAAATTGTGTTTATTAAATAATTAATTGTAATTTTCCTAAATTGCTCTTTACCATGCTTCATGCTAAATAAGCAAAATGATATTGAGGGGTAACGTAAAGAAGGTGGAAAATGCCTTTGTATCACCAAGAATTTACTAAATGGCTTAGGCTAAGCTTTCTGTATTTTTTTTTTTCCTGTAAGAACAGACTTAGCTTGTTCTCAGTCACTACCACTAAGAATCTGTTTTCTGTTTCTCCGCCATTACTTATTGCTTAGATACGAACAGGGTAACTTGCCCCTTCCATCCTGTGCCACATTGTCCGGAGTCTCATCCGCACTCACCCTCCTGATTTTCTCATTCCTATGCTCACCTGCTTGCAGCCTCTGGTAAATCATGGAGGACAGCACAGTGGGTGGGTTGACCTCTTCTGTCTATAGTATCACCATCCTTATAAGACTTATCAATTTTTTAAAAGGTTTGGCTAAGCCTCTAGGTTTGGCGAAGAGACACAGTGGGACTTATTCATTCAGGCACGTATAAAATATGTTATTTGTTTGTTTACACTGTAGTTGTCTTTGAAATGTCTGCCTATTTGGAGTGATAGAGCCGGAGTTTACTCGAATCCCTTTGTTTTAGGCTGGCACAGATCCTAAGTAGGACCCTAGTGGATGCTGCCTTGCCCACTGTGGGTGCTAAATTCTATCTTCTGTCACCTGAAGAACCATGTGGTATAGACCACCATAAAAATGTTGTACAGATTATAAATATTCATAGTGATAGCTTTTAAAATATACATATATATATAGCTATATATATAGCTATATATATATGCAAAGTAGGTGAAGTGAACATTTTTATCAAGAATTGAGTGTAGTTACAGGAATGTGATCTTACAGAGATTTTTCTCAAAGCATCCTAGAATTACAAACCTATGCTATCAGGTCTGGCTTTAAGTGGGTTCTTGAGTTTTAAACACCATAGTTCAGTATTTTTATCATAAATCAGAATTAAATTTGTGATCATAATTAAATTATACTTGAAAGCAATCATAATTTTTTAAATAGAAAAATTCAGTATAATAAGGACATAGTAATTTCACAGAAATGGTTAATGTTAAGTAAAAGACGGACTTTGGGTGGAGGCCTCCTTGTACTTAGTTTCACAGAGACCAGAAGTTCGCTTAGCTTCTAAGAGCACACCTACAAGCTTAGGAAAGAGCAGTACCTTTTATTTGCCTAACTGAAGTTATAAGTTACAGGAAGACGTCTGTTTTATAGGCGCTTATGGTCTAGCTTCAGGTTAATAGTCTTCTGGCTTTGCATCAGAAACTGTAAATTGGATAAAGGATTAAATCCTCTTCAGAGGAAGGGGAGGCCTGGGATATTAAACCCACGGGCACCCTTTCAGTAAAGTCAGTGGGCTTGTCTCCGATTATGATGATGCTCCTAATATAGAAACGAAAGGATCCAGATTTTAAAAGTTTACAAATGAAGATTTAAGAACCATTCTTGATTCATACTAAAATCAAAGAATAAAAGCTCTTTTTTTTTTCACTGAAGTGTTTAGGGTTTGCCTCTGCATGTTCCAGATTAGTTTTGAATCTCTCTCTCTCTCTCTCTCTCTCTCTCTCTCTCTCTCTCTCTCTCACTATATATATATATATATATATATATATATATATATAT
>NC_034609.1:1642021-1643829 GCF_900095145.1 Mus pahari
CACACACACACACACACACACACACACACACACACACACACCTACTATGGGATTAAAGATTTTACCCGCACATATATTCACACCCAGTCTTGCTTCTGTGCTTTTCTTTGGACATCTTAGCCTATGTGGGAAGGGCCATTCAGTCAGAGAAAACCAGATTTGCTTCAGAATTTTCCCTCAAGACATGCTAGGTCAGAAATAACGTAGGATTTCTCGCATTAGAGAATTGTTGGAAAGTGTAACTTTGTTTTGGTAACAAGACTGTTTTTACATACACACACATAAGCTATGGACAGGATTTTTGTAAATCAATCTGTCCTTGGGACGTGTGCCATAACATAAGGCTACTTGAAGAAGCAGCCTTTTAATTGTGAAATAATGTCACAGTTATATACAGATCCCAGGGATCTCTTGAACAGCTTTGAATTTATGGAAGATAGCTTCGTTCTAAGCTCTAAGCATTCCTACTTGTAGTGAGTCTGCCATTGGTGTACCATGTTTGTGGGTGGGGCTATTCAAAACTCCCTTTCCTCTTTCTGGATGACCTGTACTATTGTATAAGTTTAAACAGAGAAGTGACTGTTGGTATATCCATAGAGTTTTCTTCAAAAGTTATGATACATGTGTGTGCAGATGCCCACATATGTTTAATAGAATTTAAAACTCATTTGTACACACAGCCGATTTCAGTTTTCATGAGTATGGTAAGTCCATTAAATTACTTTTTAGTGCTTTGAATGAATTTTTGCAAATTTACAGAGCTCATATCTTGTTACAATGGCTTCCTCTGTTTTATATATAATATAAAATGTCTTTTGAATCTGTTCCTTTTCATGTTCCTAAACTTGCTAAGAGTCTGTTATGTACCTGAAGTTAAGATGTGATAAATGTGTGATTTATTCAAGATTGATTGCTATGGAACACAATCAGTACCAGGATGGTCAAGTCAGTACCTGATCTAAAACATGCGAGTGGCTCAGTGAATGCTCATGAAGCCAGGGTGATAGGCCCCAGCCCCATTTCCATTTTGAAAACAAGAAAATAACAGGCTTGAAAAAGTTAAGGAATTTGGCCAAGGTCAGGTAGCTGGACTAGAATATGACTTCCAAAACCAAATATTGGCTTTTTTTTTTCTGATAAGAAACCACTTGATACTAAGTTTGTTCCTTGTTCTTGGCATTATTTGGGGCTTTGTTAGGAGACAGGTTGCCAGTGTCCTAGTGCCCAGTGCCTTCCACACTGGCTCTCAGTTCCAGGGTACTTATTTGCCAATGGTGTGGTAAGGAAATCAGCACTCAGCCCCACCCTTCCTCTGTTCGAGGAAGGCACCGCACACGGAACATGTAGGGTGGCAAGTGTGTCGTCCTTGTCCTCAGGTGTCCAGAAGTAACAGAGGTAGCACAGCCTGAGGGACTCAGGGAATCTTTTACCTCAGCATTATGCCTGGATTAAAGTTAACCAGCCATGGACCTGCAGAGGAACCAGGAAAGGCATCATGGACAGAAGAGAGGATCAGGACAAAGACCACAGATTCAAGGGGGCTTCCTGGATAGCAGTCTACCCTAGTGATGAGTTCTAGGCCACTGTGGGAGCCTGCCTCAAATAAATAAATAAATGAACAAATAATCAAGCAAGCATATCTCAAATAATAGATGATAGATAGATAGATAGATAGATAGATAGATAGATAGATAGATAGATAGATAGATAGATAATTGATAGATGATGGATAGACAGATAGATGATAGATAGGTATATTATAGATATATGATAGATAGATAGATAGATAGATAGATAGATAGATAGAT
>NC_034609.1:1643933-1669433 GCF_900095145.1 Mus pahari
GATAGATAGATAGATAGATAGATGATAGATAGATAGTAGATAGATGGTAGATAGATAGATAGTTTGATAGATAGATAGGAAGGCAGGTAGGTAGGAAGATAGAGGGAGAGAGGGAGGGAAAGAGGAGGGATAAACTTTTAAAGGTAGCAACACCAATTATTGTCTTCTACCTGCCATATGTGTGTGCAGTACATGCACGCATGCGTGCATGCATGCACGCACATATAAGGATAGAGGCAGGGCTTAAAAGTATGTAGGGTGCGTGGGCACAGGGGGCAGGGGGCAGGGAGGGTTAAGCAGTTGGGTGATTCTGCTTGATTCCATTGTTCTCTTCCTTTCACTGACAATTTGGTGACATCAGTCATGCCACAGAGGTAAAATGATGGCACAAATTTGGCATAAGCTCTTCAGATCATCTTTCCTAATTCCACTGTTAATCCATAGGGTAATGCTTCTGTTCTCTGTTCATGGTTTCCTGGCTGTGACATAACTGTTTAATTTTATGCCTCAAAAATGAAAATTTTCCTACTTACTGCGAGTCATGGACATTCATAAGTGGATATGGAGAAGTTTTTGTTTCTCATAGAAATGATTACATGAAATTTGTTTGTCCTTACCTATGTCCACCAATGGCATGAAAACAATTTATATCTCACTATAGTTGTCAACCATCCTTGACATGAGCTGGAGTCAGGGTCTTGTTGGTTTTGAATATTTAGAAAAATAGCCATGTCAGCTGTTTGTTTGTTTGTTCTACAAACTGCTAGAATGTGTATGCAGTTCTTAGAAAGTGTATTTCTTCTTTCCCACCCCGAGTAATTCCTCTTTTAAAGTGAGCAGGTGTTTACAAGGTTATGCGAGTTGAAAATATTATTTTGGCATGTCTGGACAATCCATGCCGTAGGACCTATGATTTACATAATGAATTTCCAACTTCTATAAATTTTGGTGTAGGACATCACACTGGGGCCTTCTGAGTTGACTAACTTTATGTCAGCTTGATATAAGTTAGAGCTGCCTGAGAGGAGGGAGCCCCAATTAAGAAAATATCTTCATAAATTGGGCTGGAGGCAAGCCTATAGGGCATTTTCTTAGTGATTGATAAGGACAGGCCCAGCCCTCTGTGAGGAGGGCTATCCCTGAGCTGGTGGATCTATTAAATGCAGGCTGAAGTCAGTAAGTCGCACCCACCGCCTACCCTCTGCATCAGCTCTAGGTCCCTGCCCAGTTTCTGTCCTGACTTACGTGTGAACAGTGCTGTGCAAGTGTCGGCCAATAAGCCCTTTCCTCCCCAAGTTGCTTGGTCTCTGTGTTCCAGTACAGCAACTGTGACTCTAAGACAGCCTCGTGTGTGCTTCAAGTCTTCTGCCACTGAGCCCCACTTTGGTCCTTGACTCATATCATGTTTAAGGGATCATAGTAGAGGGATTTATTTTTTTAAGCAAAGATACCATTAAGTAGAAATCTTTGAGTATGCAAAGAAGCATCACTAGGATATGGTTTCTCGTTTACAATACACAGGTTGCTGTATAAAACAACACGATTTTGATAAATTATGCCAGGTCAGTATGAACAGTGTATTAGATCCTGTGGTATAACCTGCCTATAGGGAGGGCTTTAGTTTTGAGTAGCAAAGATGGTCTTTATATGTAGGCATTTAATCACAGGAACAATATGCACATGTCCTCAAATTCATTTTCCACATTGTAAAATACTTGAGACTCAGAAACTCCAGACTTCACTTCCACTTTTCTGTACCTGTGTATGTTTTGAAAATAAAAATGGCTTAATTTTGTACATGTTGTCTTCTTGCAACTGCTTGCATTTACTGGATAGCACAAATGTTTCTCCTAAGTATGTCAGAAAAAATATACACATCTCTATCTACATATATGGATCAGATGTATGTCCATAACCAGCTCAGGTTGCACATAAATGCTCTGCTATTCTTAGTCGCGTTTTAAATGGTGATTTTGAGAAACTAAGTTCAACATAGATGATCACAGATACATATTTTTAAAAATAGAAATGAATTAAATTATAAAAATATATTGTTACTTCAGTTGCTTATTATATTTTGAGGTTGTAGAATTAAGTATAGCTATGTGGTTTTTATCAGAATTGTGCACTTTTTAATAAGTTTGAAATGAATCTTAAAATGTGTTATCTGTATTCAGTGTAAGCTACAATATTCTGAGGTACCTCTACTCAGTTGTGCATAAAAATAAGATTCCTTTTGTTTTGCAAAAGCTAATATTTTACCCTAACATGTCTGCCTTATATTTTTGCCTTTTGTATCTGTGCTAATACTTTTCAGCAGTTGTAAAAAATGATGATCAGCTTTCTTGCCTCAAGTGTTAGCATTTATTCATCCGTTGTCTGATTTCCAATCTTATGTAATTTATCAAGTTGCTTGGTATCTGCTTTACATTCTAAAAATCACATTACATGATAATATTTTTAGAGGCTTGCTTTGTGAGTTCAGTCTTCCAATTACTTATATCTGTATTTAAACAAATCAAAAGAACACGAGTACCTAACATTTCCAAGACTTGTTTTAAAATATGATTTGTATGTTTCGAAATGTATTGTTTCTGAGATGGGGGGATGGTTGTTTGGCAAGACTCTTGCTCTGCAAGATAAGGTGTTGGGATATTTAGCCCCCATGTAAAAAATCAAGCATGGCACTGAGTGCTTGAAGTGCCAGTATGGTAGAGTCTGAAGGACGCCTGGGCCTGCAGGTCAGCTAGTCTAACTGAATCAGTGAACTCTGCTTTCAATGAGAGAGCCTGTTGCTAGTAAATAAATAAATAAATAAGGAGAGTGATTTAGGAAGGTCTGAATGCTGATCTCAGGCCTCTGCATGCACAGATGCACCCATGTGGACAGTTCATATATCCAAGTGCAGAAACCAATGCAGTTTTCTTTCTGCAGGGTTTTGTTTATAGAGGGAGCCCATTGCTATTTAATCTTGAGTGTGGTGGACTTTAAACAATATGATCAGGAGAGGTTGCTGGGCTAAAGGTCCAGTTTCATGCCTTTCCTCAAGGCTGTTTGCTGTACAGATTCGGTGACACACTGGTGGTGAGATGATCCCATTAGAGTGGCAGCCCGTGGCGATTCACAGCACCATCCACAACCCTTTGGGTAAGCAGGGTTTCAGAAGAGCCAAGCATCATGTCACCTAAAAGAAGAAGCTATAGATTGCCATTGCTGCATGAAGCGTTTAAGATTGTGATTTTAATTAACACAGAAAAGAGGAAACAAAAGCTCTTAGTGACCCCCAATCATAACAGTTGAACAGAACCTATGGCAAAGCTCCTTGGGCATTCAGAGATGTGCACAATAGTTTCTGTATCTCAAGATAAAAGAAACAAGGCATGAAGAACAGCAGACTGATAGTGGGTGCTTGTGCTGAGTTGGAGATGATTGGCAGCTCTCAGAAGCAGGATGGTCAGCTTGCCTATGTGGTGTCTGTATTCCTGCATAGGGACTTGGGAAAGCAGCACTTGAAGGGAACCTCCAGGAGGAAGCAGTGTGGCCCGAGCTAGAGTGACTCAGAAACTGATTTAAGAAATGAAAAGCAAAGCAGCTTGTTGGAGACGCCTTTATGTCTTTGGACTCACTCCTCCCGTGTTATTAGTTCTAATTATTTGACAAGTAGAACGCAGGAAGTGGGCCTTTACTGTCAGAACACCCATCAGTTAAAAACAGTACTCATCAGTCAATACCTGAAACGCCTATGGAATTTCAGTTTTCAGCAACAGAAGGCCAAGGGTGAAATGACTTCTAATGTCAGCAGGCATGGAATTAACTGTTGAGGCCTTTTCCAAACCTTGTCATCAGGTGCCTTGATTAAGGCAATGCAGTCTCTGCCCTTCGATATTCCCATACGTAAAATGGGGTCAATACTTGATTACCTGCCTCTGGAGGAAGTCAGAATTAAACAGTGGGTGCTGTACAGACTCACATTTAAGCAACAAGTAAATGCTTCTTGTTTTCCGTCATGAGGAGACACTAGTCTTTCAAGAAGGAAAAGTGTACTGTAATTTGGGGGCTGTTTGGTTTATTTTGCCATTTGTATAATAGGACCCCTGTTTGCATATTTCCTCATTTTTGTGTTTATCTTTTATTCTTCCTTCAAACGTTTTCCCTCAGCCTCCTAACACTGCCTTGGGAGCAGTAGACTGGAGTGTTATTTGATAGCAACAGTTTAGACCATAAGCCTTTTCTTGTACATTTTTTCTGGGGAATCAAGAAATTTAGCAAATAATGAAAAATTGTCTAGTGGCAAACGGAAGCCAAGAAATTAACAAGGATATTGCTTATCATACATTAAAATCAACAACAAAAAATTAAATGTGTTATAAACGCTAAGGAAAGTGGTTATTATGAAGTCGTTTTCCCCCACAGCACAAAGCCTTTGTAGGAGAGAGATGCTTCTCATAAAACTGTGTGCTTCACTCTCAGACAATGGGGTATCTTTGTAGGCATTTGTGATCCCTTTCTGTGAAGCCCTCCCTCGTGGCTCAACCCTGAAGATGACAGGCAGTTGTCACCTTCCTTCTGTGAGGACTGTTTTCAGTTCTTCCAAGCTAGGCCTCTAGCTGACTTTGGCAGCATTTCTGATAGGCTAAGTCAAGAGCAAGTCTACAGATGGGTGCTTCATCTCACACAGTGTAAGAGAGAGAATGAAAGCAGAAGCTGCAGACACAAGTGATGGTCATTAACTGGAGGGATGGGATGCTTGGGAGACAGAACGTCTGTGGTAACCAGACGGTGAAGGCTTCCTCTGTATAGTATGCATTGGACGTCTCAGCACCAAACTGGGGCACAGTCTGAAGCCACGATGTCACCCGTGCTAGGCCCAGGTGACCGCTGATCCTCCCTGGACCTTTGAGGTTGCTTCTACTTCTGTGAAACACACGAGTGAGTCACTGTAGTGATTCTGCTTCCTTTCCAGATGTGTTTTCTGGGCTTGGTAATAACACTTTGCAATGAAAACAATAGGATACCATTGAAGTTAACCTTAAGATAGGTCAGTGGTTGAAAAGTCAGAGAGAAGGGCGGAAAGTCTTCCCTGCATTTAAAAATAGGCGTCACGAAATGCCTTCTGATGAGGCCGGGGAACACATGTCGGTTTCCTTGGGATTAGTCATGAGAACAAACGTGCTGAAGGTGGTAGGAAGGTATGTTGAAATCTTTGCAAGCAGCCCCGACACTTAGCACAGCATTTAGGGAGCTCACTGCTGCACAGACAACAGAACCAACTAACCTCATTAGCTCCAAGATGGCATATATGCACTTACTACTAAGCACAAAAAGTAGGATTCAAAATGGTGAGTCTGGAAAGGTCTCACTGCTTCATTTCAGACTCTACAGGAAGACTGAGAATGTGAGATTTTTCTATGATTTTTCAAAGGAAAAGTTTGGGTATGTGCTTGTGTACGTTTCCAGCATCTAGGAAGTTTCATTGCATGCACTGAGTGTTTTCCGAACACCATTTATACTCCCAGTCTCTTTCTGGATGTTAGAGTATTTAAGGCAAGGTAAAATTCTTGCTTTTATGAGAGTGTTCAGGTAGACTGGACATGATTCACGTGATATAAATTACCCCCATGGGGGTGCTGCTTTTGGGGCACAGGGCATGTTGTAGCATAAGGGTTATGGCATTACTAGCTCTTAGGGACTGCAGTCTAGACCCAAGAGTGAGGCTTGGGGACCGACTGCGCTAAGATGTGGCTTCCATGTTCCATTCTGTCTGAAATCCTCCCAGGGGAAGTAGAGAGGGCGAGAGGGATGCCAGAGACCAGAAGTGGGAATGGTACAAAGGAGGGGTTTATTTGTGTTCAAAGAATGTATAATCCTGAAGAAGTCTTGGAGTCTGTGTAGTTTGGCATATCCTACGGTTTGGTTATCTTGTCCCTCCTCGACCACCACCACCCAGATGTATAACACTGTTCTTGCTTGGGACTACAGCGGGAGTTTGCTCTATCACAAGAAATGCTTCAGTGTCTGAGATGTTAGTGAGGAAGTGATTGGCAGTTGTAGGCCATGAAAGTCCCCGTTGCTAAAGGTGGCAGTTGACTATGGAGTACAAAAGGTGGCGTCTCTGCTTGTGCCACAGGCATCAGCTCAAAAAGGGCAAGGACTCTGGCATTCTCTGCTGTGTCCTCACTGCACACACAGATGGCATTCAGTAAACAAGAAGGTTCCAGGACTTCTGTACAAAACAATGTGCATATGCTTGCTCCGTAGAGGGTCTGGTATATAGGCAATCTTGGGAGCTTTGATTTTTCTGAGGACAGATTGGAGAGTTATGGGAAAATTCATAACATAAATAATTTTAGGATTTGGGAAACATTAGGAATTTTCTAAGTTAGTAATTTGTTATGGCAAACAGTCATGACCCAATAGAAATCACATATAAATACTGAGGTGAAGAGAGGTGTGCTATGAAAAACCACTGCTGGTCACTTGCTTTCAGCTGTGGCATCTCCCAGGGACCCCTGTCATGCTGAGGGGATAGTTCAAGGATAGTGCTGAGAAGAAGTGGGTAGGGAAGGAAAGACCCATGGTGTTAAATAGCTGGCGGGCCATCGCGATCGCTCAGGAGGTACAAGCAATTGCCACCACTTCTGATGACCTGTGTTCAATCCCAGAGCCTACACAGTAGAACGAGAGAACGTGTTCCTGCACGCTGTCTTCTGGCCTCTACACATAAGCTCTGGCATGCACACTGCATGCATGCACATGTAAATAAATAATTGTAAGAAAAAGTGTAAGTCAATGAAGTAGCAATTTGTAATTCAATATATAAAAACTGTAAGACTATTCCATCACAGTAATATAAATATAATTTGATAATTTGGAGGGAGTGAACCAGTTCTCTCCTTCTGTGTTCTCGCTTAAAATCCTTGTGGTCTTGTTCTTACTTCACTTCCCATTAGTTTGATGCTCTCACACACTCACCAGGCTGTCGAGAACCAGTACTTTGATTTTCTGGTGTGGGCACATGACCCCACCCTATGACCAGCCACCCTCTTCCTTGATGTTTCCAGAACCTCATCACACCAATTCATTGCTGAGCCTGCGCTTCTGTCAGAGACCAAACGCACTGCTACTCTTCCCTCTTCTCCACACACCCCTGTCACTCTGTGTCACCACTGCCCACAGAGGTGAGGCACAATGTGAATTTATGGTGCAACTGCACAGCTAACAGGAGCCACATTATAACTATTGTAACTCATTGTTACTCATTGTAACTCATTAACTAATGAGTACAAGTGAATTTCTCATCAGACTTTTTGGTTTATCTAAATATCGTCTGGGAATGCCATCAGCTTACACATCAGTGAATGAATACAGTCCTTTTTTATGCCATCTTTGAAAGTTACCATTAAATGGTTAAATTTTCATTTTTAAGTGCCTACTTGTTTGTATGTGCACCACATGCATATAGATGACCATGGAGGCCAGAAGGTGGCATCACAACCCTGGGATTTGAGTTCCTAGCTGCTATGAGCCTCCTGATGCGGCTACTGGGCACTGATCTTGAGTCTTCTGCAGAAACACCAGTGTTCTTCTCACTGAGCTATCTCTCCAGCCCTGAACTTTTCAACTATCTTTTACATAGCACAGCCATCTTCTATGTATCCCCCTTTGAATACCCTAGGCACCTGTACTGTGGCCATCACGTTGGATTCTATAGGTCTTAAAGCTCAAATATTACTAGATCCCATCTTTAACATGTAACTTTCCAAACTCTAAACACATTATCCTGTTGCATGAAAGGCAATTCAATCTTGGCTCATCCAAAACTAGATTCTGAACCTCCAGGTCTTCCCAGACTTTGAAGACACTATCCACTCCTGAATTCAATTTTTTTTTTTTTTTTTTTTGACATTGAATTCTCCGTCAGCCACAAAACCAATCATAGCCTATGTGCCAAGCAAGTGGTCTTTGGCTAAAGCCATTGCCCAGTGCTATTGCCAGGTCAGCATCTTCTCTCTCTCTTGCTCCTCCCATCTGGTCGTCCTGTCTTCCTCTTCCCAGGAAATGGTGTCTGTAACTCCCGCCTAGTTCTAATGATCTCATAGTTTAAGATCTTTCCATAGTAGCCATTACCCTTAGGATGAACTCCATCAGTGCTTCATTGTCTCCTCTGAGGTAACTTCTCTGCCTTCTCTTATCGGATTTGTCTTCCCCTCTTCCATTTCAGATGCCCCGACTTTCCTTCATGGCTTACAACTTTCCCTGCCTGGAGCATCCTGCTTTGTCCCCTCATGTCTCTCAAATGGCTTGAGAAATATCTTATTGGCCCTACTCCACCTTTCTCCACACATCGTCCCAAAGTTCAGTCATGTTTGTGAGTCCTTGTGTTTGGTCTTCCCCTGCTGGATTCTCAGCTCTGGGAAGAGGGAACTGGATCCATCCTGCTTTGTTGTATACATAGTATGTAGCAAGGTCTCTGGATTAGTCATCATTTCCTGGATGTTTGAAAGCATTGAACCAGTCCCAGAGGAGGAGCGGGGTGAAGTCCATGGGTGACACTGATCCGTACCTATAAGTAGTCCTCTTCACTGGCTTTCACTTGGGCCTTGACGATGGGAAGCTCTCTACCTGGCTATTTCTTATTGCGAGTTAGCTCATTATATTTAGAAATTAAGCCTTATTTAAGAAAGAAATCCAAGCCGTTAAAAGTAAGCATCATCCGACCCTTAACTGAATAAAACAAAGATTGTACTGATTTCATTTCACCCTTCCATCTTTGCTCAGTGAGTCTAGTTGGTCATTGAAGTACAGTGTACATTTTCTTTTCTTTTGAAAGGCCGTGTGTGTGGATGTGGGTGCCTGTGCATGCATGTATATGCACATATCCAAATATTTACCATTGCCAATTGTTATGTACAACAGTTGAGAGAAAACACATGGAGATTGAACTATCATTTTCTGTCTTGTGTGTATGGGGGGGGTGTCATTATATGTTCAGACACACGTTCATATGTGCATTGCCCATTGCTCCCAGAAAACAAAAGAAGTGACCTTTTGAATATGAAGCATCCAGTGTTTTCCATTAGGTCTTATTTGCTACACATTTCTACTTTTAAATTACTTCTGAGCCACAGAATCTGGCAGGCCTCATTGGAAGGCATTTGAGGATAAGTATTCTATCTGGAATCTAGCCAGTTACAGTATTTGAAAGAAGAGAACAAAGCATGGCAAATTGAGATTATTCCATTGGATGTAAAGTTTAAAAGTCTGGGAAAGAACAATTAAAAATAAAAAGGCATCCTTCATTGATGCATGCTTTAGAAATACCATATTTTCTCTGCCTTCAATTTTGTGCATCTGAAAACTGCCTCGCCTCTGTCTTTGGTATCACATCAGTCAGTGGAACCCCAAGTGGTCTGATAGCCATAGGTAGCTCATAGGTCCTCATAGCGTTTCTTCATTCCATGACATTCAAATCCTGCAGAAATCTTGACTATGGCTACTATTCTCGTCCTGTTCATCAAGCCATGAAGCTTTGAGAACTCCTAAAAATCCCTTATTAATAATGACAAGCATGTTAAGTGACAGCAGTGGCATTGACCTCAGCCTGAAAACAGAGAAGCTGGGGAGCAGGCCGCATGGATTTCAGAGTGAACAGATGTGGCCTCTAATCCCTGCGGGCGTGGGCTGAACGCCAGCGCCGGCGAGGGCTGATGAGTGCCACGCCAAATGATTAAGGTATGTTCTGTCACCTACTCATTACCAAGGTAGAGCCATGCACGCGGTTGATCGCAGTACAGTGCATGCTGCAGTCCTACTAGTCCACCCTGCAGCTCTGCTTTATAACAGCCAGCCTGCCTCTGCGCCTGCGCTGTCTGCAATCCATGACTTAGTGGTCTCACCGTTACTTGTAATTTCAGGATTTCATTGTTTTAAATACAATTCTAACATTTTAGTTAAGCCATATAAAGAATACTTTAGAGTATTTTCAGTAACACCAGTAAACTTTTTTACTATAAAGGGTGACATGATACCATTTCCATCAAAGTATTTTGATCAAATTTACTCCCACGGTTAATATTTCTGAAAACTTAAGCCTGCAAATGGACTTTTGTTTTCTTTTTGTTTATTCTTTTTTATACTAGCACTTGAACCCAGAGCCCAGCACAGACTAAGCCCATGTCCCACCCTTCCACTTCCATTTAAATTTAAGAGAGCAATCAAGTGGGAATTTCTTTTCCTGGTTGGAATAATGTCCATTACACAGAAAGGAATCGGAACTTCAGACCTGGTCTTTGTGAAGTTTTGAATGAAGTGTGGCACAGTTGGCATGGTAGCATTTAGTGATTAATTTAAAGCTGTTGCAAGAATTGCCTACCACCTACTCCCTGCATTATCCCAGAAGCTCAGCAAACAGAAGTGTGACCATCCTCAAACTTCTGTCTCTGAGCTAAGCCAATCTTCACATTGAACATCCATAATTTTACCCTCAAAATGGAAATATCTACTAGGTGTGTCCAATCTGTTTGAACTGTGACATGGTGCTGTATTTTACAGTTTTTTTTTTTATGAATTTTGTTTGAGTGAGTAGGTGTGTGTGTGTGTGTGTGTGTGTGTGTGTGTGTGTGACAAGATCACAAGAGTTTGAAAGGGACCTGGAGGAGGGGGTTGCTCAGAAACTGCTGTGCGCACACACAAAGTCGAAGGAGTCGTTGACAGGTGTGTATCTCTTTGCCCTGTGGTTTTCAACATTCAGGACAGGTAATTTGGTTGTCTTTCCTAAGTTTGGGGCAAAGGTGCCATGATATTAGATTTAGTAATTACCCATGTTGTATGAATCCCATTCCATATGCAACTACTATATTAATCCTCAAAACAGATTCTATTTTTCTTTCCAGGAATGAGCTAAAAAAAAAAAAAAAAAAAAAAAAAAAAAAAAAATCTGCCCTTGTCTCTAATGAACTAAAGAAAGCTTGTTTTCTATTCTAAGTAGTTGCCTTAGTAATGGATCCATCCCAGGCACTCTGAAGTTTCTCACACTCTGTAAGAGACACCAGTTACCCTGATAGCTAAGGTAATGTCCAGTAAAATACAGACAAAATGACTGAATTGATATTTCTGTAAAAACTCCAGCGCTGCTTTTAAAAGGGTGGTTCAGAATGAAGATAGTTTTTCCACAGTGCCCTAATGAAACAGCCTGATGGGAATTGTATGTGCTAATAAAGGCAAAGGGGGAATTGTATGTGCTAATAAAGGCAAAGTGGGGGGTTACAAGTTTTAGTCACTGCTAATAGCTGTTTAACAGAAACCCCCGTGGCAGGTTCAGAACTGTGGGGAGGGATTATGGGGAAAGCTCAGCTAGGCGCTCCTGTGGGGCTCATGATGGATCAGCAAGCCAAGCTGCGCCAGGTAGGAAGTACAGGTGTTGCAGAGCTGCTGTGCTCTGTACCAGTTGATACCTCACAATGTGTGCACAGAGCCCGATCAAGGAGTCTCAGCACTTTGAAATGTTCAGCCTCTTGCTAGATGGCATTTGAGGTAGCTGTGACATTGGGAAACAACAGAGATTTCCCCTAAGCCTTTCTCCTCCTTTGTCCCCCCCACTGTGATTCTTTCTTTGAAAATGCCTCTGGCTCCTCCTCTCGCTCCTCCTCCACCTTAGGACTCCTGATGGTTCCTTATATCAGTCACATGTTTTCTTTGGTATGCCTGGGGATCTTTGTCCTTCTTTGGTCTGCTAAAAGCCTGATCTTGGGAGTTGTTTAAAATGACATTAAGAAAGGCAGGTCTCCCTCACCTTAATATTTAATTGACTCAAGATCTCAGCCTTTGGTGTTAAAATGTATTAAGGAAAGAACAAAAGTGTGTGTTAACTAGTGCACACTTAGTAATGTACATAAAACGTCACCTACCTGGCCTAAAGTTTTTTGTTTTTTTTTTTTTTTTATGGTTTTTTGAGACAGGGTTTCTCTGTGTAGCCTTGGCTGTCCTGGAACTCACTCTGTACACCAGGCTGGCCTCGAACTCAGAAATCCGCCTGCCTCTGCCTCCCGAGTGCTGGGATTAAAGGCGTGCACCACCATACCCGGCTCTAAAGTTTTTAATAGCTCATCATTGTTTCAAGTTTTTGGAAATTGCCTAGCAGAGTTGTGCAAGCATGGCCGAATACAGCAGAGAAACAGGACATTTATTCCTTTCTCCTCAGTGACTGACAGGAACACAGAGCTTCATTTGTGCTCAGGCTATACTCTCAGCAGCAGCAATTACTGATCAATGCTAGTTCATGGGGTCAGGGCCAAAACCTTGTCATCCATGTTGCTGCAGTCCCTTGGGTGCTCTGGATGAAGGTTAACAGCTGCCTTCCTGGATGCTCCTCCTGTTTCCATTAGCTGCTTATCCTGTGTTGATAGTACCAGTACTAAAATCAAGTCCATTCACTGTTGATGACACATTACAAAACCTTCAAAAACAAACACAAGCAGCCAAATGGGTTTTTTGGTTTTGGCTTGGTTTGGTTTGGTTTGGTTTTGGTTTTTCAAGACAGGGTTTCTCTGCATAGCCCTGGCTGCCCTGGAACTCACTCTGTAGACCAGGCTGGCCTCAAACTCAGAAATCCGCCTGCCTCTGCCTCCCGAGTGCTGGGATTAAAGGTGTGCACCACCATGCCCAGCTCTCAAATGTTTGTTTTCTACAGTTATACTCTGACTTAAAACAAACCCTCTTATGTCCACTATTGGCTGTCTGATTGGTCAATTCCAGTTTTCCAGATAACTGGAATGTCTAACACATTAGGAGAAATAGATGGGGTTCCAGGTTGTAAAGTACAATAGAGTGTCATCTCATGTAATATAAAAGAACAGTTCTCAGAGTAATTCTTATCAAGGGTTGGTAATGTCCTTGGGTCTTGCCATAGCATTCTGAGATGCATTGTTGACAGTCACTGACTTTTCCTGGTGGTAGCTCTGGCTACTCTTCGTGCTTTGACCTGTTGACCCCAGTGAGCTAGTGTCTTGTTCACTACAGTACTGCTTTGAACTGTTGTTCAGTCTAGCAATGACCAGCGTCCTTAAGCACCTCTCAGCAGCCTAAGCATTAAGGGTCAGGCAGGCAACAGTGACCTTTCACCAAAGATCTCAGTCTGTCAGATGTAACAGCTTGTAGCTGTTATTCAGTCTCTCAGTTAACTTCCATTTTACTAGAGTCAAGACGGTTGTCCTCTGGTCACTATTGCTGTCACAAAACACCATGACCAAAGGTAAAGGGTTTATTTGGCTTATACTTCCAAGTCATAGTTCATCAAAGGAAGTCATGACAGAAACTCAAACAAGGCAGAAACCTGGAGGCAGGAGCTAATGCAGGGGACATGAAGGGGTGCTGCTTACTGACTTGCTCTCTAAGGCTTGCTCAGTCTGCTTTCTAAGAGACCGTAGGACCAGCAGCCTAGAGGGGGCACCACCCACAATGGGCTGGGCTCTCCTCCATCAATAACTAATTAGGAAAATGCCCTGCAGGCTTGCCTTCTGAAGGCATTATCTCAACCGAGGCTCCCTCATCTCAGATGACCTTTTGTTGAGTTGACATAGAACTAGCCAGCATGACTATCTTCATCACCCTGCACCCTCCTACCACGTGCCTGCAATAACCCTCAGGCTGAGTATACGATTAAAGACAGATAAAGACAAGTAAGTGGGCGGGGCAGAGGCTTCCATGTGAGTCTATTACATGATTCTATGACTAGAGGATACATGGAAGACACAGAACCCCTCTCGCCAGCCTATTGGCTTTAGCTACATCATGAAGAGACAAGGCTGAAAATAACTCAGTTACAACTATTGGATATTTTTTCCTAGTTTTTAGCTACTTCCTAAATATAAATGGATATAGTAAAATATATGTATATATGTATACATATATATGTATGCATTTCACATGAATTTTTCAACTAAAATATTTTAAAGTATTTCAAATACTTCAAAAGGGATGATATTGAAAATGTAAACTGTTTGGAGAACTCGTGCCACAAGTTCCAAGCTGGCATCTCTGATGCTGCTTTTGGCCCTGGGGCAGGTTTTGTTTGGCTTCTTTTTTTGTCTTTTTTTTTTTTTTTTTAACTTTAATTAAACTGGTCTCTTCATTCTTAAATCAAGTTATCTCTAGTGCTTGAGGTTAGGAAAGATAAGGGGCCAACTTGCTAGCATTCATTAGTGCATTGGATCCCTCCCTTTCTAAAGCTGCTGCCTCCTTCGGAAGGTGCCTAGCTTCAAGCCGCTGCACTTGCCACTAAACCTTGGTGCTCCTTTGTGATAGGACTGTGGCTGACTCCAGTTGGACTGCCATATCCTAGCCTGCCGACTTTCCTCCTGCGTTTTAACTGCATTCCCTTGAACCAAGTGAGTTTTGATCCCTGGTTTTCAGTTGATTAGGCCAGTCCTGGATAAATCACAGGAAAGCTTTATCCCACCAACAAAGTATGAATCATCTCAAATTTTGTATTGTTTTTGAAAATAGCATTTTTAAAAGTCATCCATGTTTTGCTCTTAACTTTTCTGTCTTCATTAAGAAATAACAGCTTGCATGGCTACTACTTGTTGTAGTTTGTGGAACACTGGATTGCTTAGTTTGCATTTCACCTGTATTTCTTCTATAGTCAGGCATTGAATAATACATGCCCATGAAGATTAACAAGCTTACAGTCAAGTATATTTTTCTTTTTTATTTTTAAAGATTTATTCATTTTATGTGAGTACACTATCACTGTCTTCATATACACCAGACAAGGGCATCAGAACCCATTGCAGATGGTTGTGAGCCACCATGTGGTTGCTGGGATTTAAACTCAGGACCTCTGGAAGAACAGTCAGTGCTCTTAACCACTGAGCCATCTCTCTAGCCCCAAGTATATTTTTCTTAAAAGTAAGTCATTAACACTATAGAAAATTGCTGGGCAGTAGTGGCACACGCCTTTAATCCCAGCACTTGGGAGGCAGAGGCAGGACAATTTCCGAGTTTGAGGCCAGCCTGGTCTACAGAGTGAGTTCCAGGACAGCCAGGGCTATGCAGAGAAACCCTGTCTCGAAAAACCAAACCAAACCAAACCAAACCAAACCAAAGCAAAACAAAACAAAAATACTACAGAAAACATTGAAATTTCTAAAGTTATAGCAGGACATTCTGAGATCTGCCGGTGTATAAATAAGGACATGGAGGCTTTTAATATAGTTTAAAGCTTGGGCCTTTGACTTGTGCAGTCTCCCAGCTACTCTAAACATAACCTGACGAACTTGCCTACATGGCTAGTTCTATACCTTTCTCTGCTGCATTGCAATATGTGTCTGTTCCCTCTGTGTCTGCTCCCAGATCTCCAGTGTCTGCGTTCTTCCCGAGCCATTCTCTCTGCCTGGAAGTCCTACTCTCCACTTCTTGCCCAGCTTTTGCCATCCAATCTTTATTACAACCAATCAGCAGCAAGACAATCTCTGCTACAATTCTAGATTGCCTCTAGACATCTAGGGCTGTCTGACCCTCAAGTATGTGAGCAGGTGTAGAAGAACAAGTATTTACAAATAAAAGGCTGGTGACAGGTCACAGAAAGGACAATGCCAATATCCCGCCAGCATTTAGCTCTCTGCTGGTACAGAATTAACAACTGAAAATATGGAGACACACTTTCATATAATGTAAAACTCAAGATACCCTACATAAAGTAGATGTGAGTTTTGTAAGTTACATGGTAGTTTTACCATCTCTCACTGTGAAGGTGACCCTGTGAGTGTGACTTCCATGATAGTCACAGAAGAACTATGAGATGTTCCCACTCCAAACCTGTGGACTCTACAAAGAGTTCCATCCTTATAGTACAGAATTAAGGTCATTCTTCATAATCTCAGGGGGGAAATGAGGTATGTAAATTTTAGAAAACTTTGTATCAAATTGCAAAGCTGATGAGAAAGCCAAGATACAAATTGGGTTCCTGTCTTGACCTCCATGCAGTGCCTCTTTTCCAAGGGAGAACTTAGCCTTCCTAGCCCTCCCTTTCCCTAACACAAAAACAAAACCAGAAAGTGAATTTTCATTTGTAAAAGGAAACTGTTGCATTGTAAGTATTAGTCAGAATACTTATCGGCCTTGCCTGAAATGTTGGCCAAATTTTGGAAATGCACCAAATATTTCTGCTCACCCAAAGGATCATTTTTAACATTTATTTTTCTTTCAATTTATTGTAAGCAACAATAGTCAAACCTAAATACTTAATACAAAATAAAACATTTTTCATACTAAATTAAATGCTCTAACAAAACAAACAAAAAATGTGTTTAAATTTAACCAGAAGTAAATCTTATTTTTTAAATATATTTGAAACAAAATAAAATCCTAAAGAAAATTGCTGTTTCTCAGAGCTGTAGAGATGGTTCAGGAATTAAGAGGTTGTAGTGCTTTCTAGCACCCACATCTGGTGAGCCACAAAAATAAAGAGATAGGTACCCAGGTCTGGTGTAACTGCAGTTCTAGAGGCCCAGATGCCCTCTACTGGCCTCTATGAACACTGCACTCACATGCACATACAAACGTAGACACATAATTAAAAATAAAAATGAATCCTTTTTTAGAAGACAGTTTCTGCCTAATGTTTCTACTTTTCAGTTGACCCACTTTACTACAACCCAGTTAACCAACCAGAGAACTATAGATTCTTCATTAGACAAGTTTTGCAAAAACCAGGAAGGACAAAACTAAATAGCAGAATACACATGAGGCAAACCATCTATGATTCTTAATCCACGAACTAGGACATGGGAGACATTTCGTACTCCATGTCTTCTATGTACAAGAGACCCTGCTCTGCCAGGTTATGAACGAAGACATTGAGCTTCTCCACTATAGCATCCCCCACCACCCCAGGTGACTTGCAAAGATACCAGAGTGTGGCATGGAACTAGGAGGTAGCCCTATGGACAAGCAACGCATTGTTATTGTTCTCTCATACACAGCACTAATATTCAGTAATCTAAGCTGTTTCCTTGAGGTAAATGCTTAAAAGTAGTATTTCTGGTCATGAGTTTTTAATGTCATTTTAGGTGTGACTAAAATATTTTCTAAAATAGACTTTGAAAACTGACTAGAATATTCTGTGAAGTATAACTGTGTAGTAAGTACAAAAGGCTTTCAGATTTATTCTCACTTTGTACAATAATGAATATGCAAACAGTTATAATATCATCTTTAAATTTTTTCCCAGTCTGAACCAAACTAGCCACTGAGATATGGGCAAGGAGATGATACTCTCAGAGGCTATGTAAGTGGCTCTTAATCTATCCAGGCTGAATAGTGGTTTCTCTGTGCGCAAGACCTCTCCGGTGGTTTTGAGATATTGCCCTATCTATGCACATGCCCACCAATTTTCTCTAGTTATCACCACTAAAAGCTTTTTATTCAGTTAAACATTGGTTGATGGGTTTCTCTGAGATCCAACACTCTATAAATTAACATGTCTCATGGTTACTGAAATTCTGGGTCAAAGCACTGCAGTTGGTGGATACACTCAATTTTATACAGCAACAGTAGAATCCCTGACTGTTAGAGGGGCAGAATTATCACATAAACCATTCAAATGTGGACTGCCAACCCACTAATAGTACCTCAGAATGTGACCTTATTTGGAAAGAGGTTTGCTGCTGGTATAATTAGTTAAGCTGAACTCATGATGGAGTATAATAGACGACTAATTCAGTAAAATAGATGCCTTGATTATAAGGAAAAAAATAAAGAGGTAGATACCCATATCAGAAGATGGCCACATGCCCACGAAGTGTGCTACAGCAGAGGCCAAGGAGGTCAGAGGTTGCCAGGAGAGAGCACCAAAGCCAGGAGAGTGACTGCCTGCCATGAGTCAAGAGGGGCCATGGGAGCACCTTGATCTTAGGAGTCTCTGTCCTTCAGCTCTAGAGGAGCGTGTGCGCGCCTCTGTGTGTGTGTGTGTGTGTGTGTGTGTGTGTGNGNGAGAGAGAGAGAGAGAGAGAGAGAGAGAGAGAGAGAGAGAGAGAGAGAGAGATTAAGCTGCCCGATTTACAATACTTTGCTTGGAGACTCTTAGCAAGTGAATGTATCAAGTCAAGAATGCTTTTAAATAACCTGTTTGATAGCTACTGGCTCTTCACTTAGCCCACCCCAGAGGTCAGCAGCTCCTCATTTTCGTCTAAACCATGGTTCCAGCAGTGTCCAGCTTTCTGTCCGGGCACCGTTCCATTCATGTTGTCTCTGCCACTAACCTGAGGGTGCTTCAAGCTAAGTTTGAGGTTCTCTTATGCTTTCTCTAAGCAAATCTCTCAGTTTCTCCACACACGCTTGTGGTTTTCCTCATATTTTTCCTGAGTTGTGTATGATCTTTGTACATAGGTCAACTGTGGTCCTTCTTAACTTCTGGTTGTCACACATTCCCAACCCCCCACCCCCCGACCCCCCACGGTGTGTGTTTTCCATTGTTTCACAGTCACAGTTTCTTTTCTTTTCTTTTCTTTTCTTTTCTTTTCTTTTCTTTTTTCTTTTCTTTTCTTTTCTTTTCTTTTCTTTCTTCAGACCCCACAGCCCTTCATCTCAATGGAAAGTAAATTGAAATTTAATTTGAGTTTTAAAATATGTAACATAAAATTGGAGTGAAAGCATGGCTTTTAATCCTTTTTTTTTAAGTTTTAAAATCTGGATACAAAGAAAGCTAGTTGTCCTAGAACCAGCCCAATGACTCAGTCCCAGCATTTTGATTCCCAGGGACTAGCACTGTTGCCAGAGTCGGCACATACACGTTTCCTGGTCTTTCATTTACATTGGTTTACTTTGAAGCAGCTACTACAGCAATACTGCCTTGCTTTTAATGACTTTGCAGCACCTAATATTGGTTACAGCAACACAGACCAAAAAATTAGTGGTTTAAATAAGTACTCTCCTCTGTAAAAGAATCTGGTGAGCAGCGGCCTGGGCAGCCATGCTGGTTGTGCAGAGCCCTTGGGATCATAGCCCTTCCAACCTTCCATTTTTTCAGTCACCAGATTTTAAATGGTTGTCTAGAAGTTTCTTGAGAACATTCATGTATCTCCTTGGCTAGAATTTAGTCACATGATCATATCTAGCTACATAGTGGTATGTGAAACATTGTCCTTTAGCTAGGCATTAATTGCCTAGTTTGAAAACCAAAGTGCTCTTGCGAAACATGGAAGATGCTGACCAGTAAGATAGTTTATCAGGAAGAAGTGCTTATATGCATGTTCATGTATAAATATGCATATTTTTAAAAAATGTGCAAAGTAGGAAGTCATCCTGCACTGTATATGAGATGGAGCTTTGAAGAACAGTGATTCAAGTACAGAGGTGGGGATGCAGGAGTGGAAGGTGGCACCCACTGTTCAGCAGCTCAAACGTGGAATTTTGTGGGGGATAGCTCCAGTCTCAGCGAGGGAATTTTATCCTCATATTCTCATCCGCTTGCCAGGACATGAGAACATATAGACAACATGGTCGCTTTTTTCATAACTCCATTTTCACTAACAATATTCATTGCTTCCCTTTCTAAAATAAGAATATTGATTGATGATTGATTGATTATTTTTCCTAGGAGTCATGGAAAGTTTAAAGAAGTACGGAGTGAAATAGGTTTGAATTATTAGTTTGAACGCTTGTGTTTGCAACATGCTGGCATCCTGGAACCCTCTCATTTGTATGTTCCTAGCTGGCTTGCTTTGGTGGCTACAGTACCTGACTCCCCCCACCCTGCTTCTCCCTTAATGTGTGGACAAGGATGTTCCTGAAGGGATTTCCCCACACCATTGTCCTGGTCATCTGTGCTCATGCTTGGGACAATTGTTTTGTGTATTCACTTTAGATTTGCTTGTAACACACCTGCTTCTTTTTTTTATTATTCTTGTAAAGAGAATGTTTAAAATATTAGAAAGTACTATTTTCACACACACATACACACATGTGCAAAGAGAGTATAAATAAATATTAATATTAGATCTACTGAACAGCTTTGGACTGTACATGTATGTCATGTAGGTTGACTTATTTATTTGAGTTATTGCATCACTACGTAGTCTGGGATAGCCTTGCACTCCCTATGTATCCCAGGATGGCCTCAAACTTGGAATTCCCATGGTTACCCTTCTTACTGCTGGAATTACAGATAGGTACCACCATCCCTGGATATATGTAAAATTTTAATATAAAGTCATGCAGGAAGATAGCAATGTGTGTTTCACATGAGTGTTTAATGCTTACCTACATGTTGAAGTTTAAAAATTGATTTATTCCTCAGGTGTTGTCTATAGAAGTTAGAAAAAAAGGAAAATACAGTATTAGCATGGATAGACTGATTATGTATTGGGGTATCAGATTGTTCCTGCTCCCTGTTTTCAGAGGGCAACAAGGCAGCAGGGGAAAGCTCAGAGAAACCCTGGGCTGCCCAGTAATGGTGAACCTCAGCCTGCTATTCCCTCGGGACTGTGGGTAGGCCTTGGGACTCTAAAGCAATGATTCATAATGAGAGTGAGCCAGAGGCCTCATCAATTAGGAAAACACAGCTTGTCTGCTTATAAATGCCTGTTGAGAATGAATTTGACCTTACAGATATCGAAAGCTTTCATTAGGATTAATTAGCTAATATTTGGTGAGTTTTATGAAGACAAAAAGCATGGCTAGGTGCTAAGAGGTATATTAATTTTTTTCTACTGACATTAACACTAAAGTAGCTGCTAGATGATGGGAGATTAACCTCAGAAATGCACAGCCCCACTCAAGTCAGTGTTTCCTGAAGGCTTCCCATTCTGATTCTTCCTGGGCCAGAAGAACTAGCCAAGAGGTGATCATGTATCAAGCAAAGAACAAGAAGAGAACCACCATCCAAATAAACAGGTAAAATGAAACGTTTTCACAGCTAACAGATTATGACTCATGACAGAACCACACAGTAGGCTTAACTGGCTGTGTCTTTTGCCCTGGAATCGGTTGGAATTCACATCTGGCCTCCATCACTTTGCCAAAGTTAGCTAAACCTCCTTGGCCTGTTTCCATTTGCTTCCTGGAGCACAGAGGGTGCAGAGCTCTTGCAGGGGTTGCATGACACACTCCATATGAATCTAATAGGGATAATATGCAGTATCGTGAGTGTTAAGAGAACAGGTAGCCTTTTTGTCTTTCCTATGGAAAAAGGTATTTAATAGGTAATTCCCTTACTAATGAACTTGGCACCAATAAGGAGATGGATGTGAGCCTTAGAACAAACGGAAAGGGGTCACTAGATCCAGTGTAAATGAAAGAAAACCTAATTGTTCCTTACGTCATTTGGAAACTGAGGGTGTTCCATTGTAGAATTTCCATACAGAATTAGCAGTTATCAAAAGCTGGAAAGAACCCAGATGTCCCTCAACAGAGAAATGGATTCAGAAAATGTGGTACATTTACACAATGGAGTACTACTCAGCTATTAAAAACAATGAATTTATGAAATTCTTAGACAAATGGATGGATCTGGAGGATATCATCTTGAGTGAGGTAACCCAATCACAAAAGAACACACATGATATGCACTGATTAGCCCAGAAGCTCAGAATCCTTCTTAGAATGGGGAACAAAACACCCGTGGAAGGAGTTACAGAGACAAAGTTCAGAGCAGCGTCTGAAGGAACGACCATACAGAGACTGCCCCACTTGGGAATCCATCCCATAAACAACCACCAAACCCAGATACTATGGCAGATGCCAGCAAGAGCCTGCTAGACAAATGGATGGATCTGGAGGATATCATCTTGAGTGAGGTAACCCAATCACAAAAGAACACACATGATATGCACTGATTAGCCCAGAAGCTCAGAATCCTTCTTAGAATGGGGAACAAAACACCTGTGGAAGGAGTTACAGCGACAAAGTTCAGAGCAGCGTCTGAAGGAACGACCATACAGAGACTGCCCCACTTGGGAATCCATCCCATAAACAACCACCAAACCCAGATACTATGGCAGATGCCAGCAAGAGCCTGCTGACAGGAGCCTGATATAGCTGTCTCCTCAGGGCCTTTCCCAGAGCCTGGCAAATGCAGAAGTGGATGCTCACAATCATCCATTGGATGGAGCACAATGTCCCCAGTGAAGGAGCTAGAGAAAGTACCCAAGGATCTGAAGGGGTCTGAAGCCCCATAGGAGGAACAGTGAGTTCTAGAACAGCCAGGGTTACACAGACAAACACTGTTTTGAAGAAAACTAAAAAAACCAAAAGAAAATGAGAGGGAGAGGGAGAGGGAGAGGGAGGAGAGGGAAATCTGCTGAAAAATGAAGTGTTCACATATAACATTATACAGGTATATATATGCATATGTGTATATTTGAGACGGAACTGTATTACATCCATGGAGAAGCAGACTAAAGCATAAGAGTTCAAGCACAGCAGGAAGAAATACAAAAGGGATTTTACATACTTTATTAGTTCCTAAGACAGGAGGATTGTGCCAGCCCTGCATGGATGCCAGGGCACTGAGCTGACTTCCTCCGCTCACTGCAAGCCCCACCATCTAGAACCACTTTCTTCATCTAGGTGGTCACCCACCAGGCTTGAGAGTGCTTGCAGTTTTGGTCTCTGGCCTTTATTACACCAAACATCATTTTATACTCTGTTATACATCCTGGAATTCAAATTTTCTACAAAATGGAAAGCGTTAAAGGGCACCAAGAATCTGTCAGGAATGTGACTGGAGACAGCTATATAGGGGGGGAAAGTTCTGAAATACTGTCAGGCATCCTTTAAGGAAAAATGTGTCAGGCAAGTTTGTCTTTGGGTGAGATTTGTGGTATGCTTAAAAGGGGGTGAGGGATGCTGCAATCTAACCTGACAGCATGTTCCTACAGAATGGCTGTCACATACTTACATAATAAATATCACATATTCTAAGTGACGGTTCATTTAGAACCTTAGACTCTTGACCTTAGACTCTTGGCCTTAGACTCTTGGCCTTAGACTCTATGGTTTATTGTCTGTGAGATCAGTTATTTACAGTTGTTTATACCAGCATGCTGTCTGTCTTGTAGGTAGAGGTCTTCTGTGGTGAGCTGTTTCCCTTGATGAATAGAGACTCAAGAGCAGCTCTGCCTTAATGATGCTTTTTCTATGATTTGGGTTCATAGAAAAAGCATGAACCCAAAAAGCTGGATTCAGTGCTTAGTGCCTGGTACCTAGTGTGGATTTGTGTGGCTGCAGGCAAAGACAGAAGCAGGAGTCATTGTTTCCAGCCAGCTGCTGCCTCCTCTTTCCTGCCCTCATCAGTTTTAAGGCAAATGTAGCCTTGGATCCAAATGGCAGAGCCCTGGCAAGAATCCAGAGTTGAAATCGATACCCAGAGTTTCTGGGCCTTGCCTCTGGAAAAGGCAATCTGGGGCACAGTGTCAAGGCAACAAAGGACAACTGATGGGACCCAGATTCTCTCCCACCCCCAGAAGGAAGGGGCTTCCTGGGTAAGGAATGGAGAGACACTTTGTCACTACTGTGGATTCATGGCCAGCAGTCAGGAGTCTATCTGCATGAGGATGAGTATAAAGGACACAGAATAGAACAGAGGTCAGTACACTGGGTCTGCACCAAGATATGAAAGCAACAGGTTCATTCCAGCTTGCTAGTGCCATGGTGTCCACTGTTGCCATCCCCCTGCAGCCTCTGTGTAGATGGATCCCTGACTGTCTATAGACAGTAACAGACAAAACAGGGCAAGGTCTTCGCTTACCCCTGCTCCTGGGAAGAATTCTCTCTGAGCATGTTAAAGACTCATGGGGGCTGGAGAGGAGGCGAGGAAGACGGCAGACAGACATTGAGAGCTCTGGCACCTGATGCTGTCAGTCTCTTTCAGACTATGGGGAAAGTACTACTGCAGACTACAGACACATTGTTGCTGCAGTCATTTTCCCTAGGTCCCACAATTCCAAGGGACTTTGAAGACTTTCAAGGCATGTCCACACACGGGCTAAGTATCATTTTGTTTTTGAGGTTGAAACTGGACAATGTTGGCACATACGTCAAGATCCGCATGTCCTCTGCTAATTAACCACAGAGTCTCACTTTCCGACTGTTGCTTTTTTCCTTTTTCTAGAAAGTTAACAAATTGAAATGCTTGGGAGCTGAAAAGATGGCTCAGAGGTGAGGAATGTGAACTGTTCTCGCAGAGGAACTGAGACTGGATCCCAGCACAACATTGGGTGGTCCACGGCGTAACAGCCAATAGTGCCAGCTCCAGGGGCTTTAACACCTTCTTCCCTCCTTGGGCACTGCATTCTTGTGTATCTACTTGCACATAGGAACATGTGCATATATATAATTTAAAATAAAAATAAGTCTGTTTCAAAGGAAAATCAAAGGTTTCTTTCAGTCACTAGGATCCCACAATGCAGGGTTTTTTTTTTTTCCAAGTAAGTTGAGATTCATTGTCCATTAATCATGACTTAAAATTGAGGAAGTGAGGCATTTATATTCATGTTCCCATTGAGGTGCACTGACTGTAGAAGATTAATGTCTTAGGCCACCTCATATTTTCCCTAGTTTAATTTAGTAATCTCTACATAGAGAGAACTGAACAGTGAAGTAGCGCATGCCACGTGCACACAGATGGTGCACTTGTGAAGAAGCATTTGAGACTCCCGCTCTGGGAATGGATCTTCAGTACGGCTCATATCGTGAGCTTTTCTTCCGTTTATTCTTCTTTTCCTATTAGTCTGGAAAACACATTTTATAATCTTTACTTATTGTTACTTTTAATTATGTGTATTTATCTCTGTGTATATATGTATGTGTGTGTGTACCTGTGTATGTCTTTGTGTGTATCTTTGTATGTATCTGTATGTATATGTGTGTCTGTGTCTGTACATGTGTGTATGTATATATGTCTCTATGTGTGTATATGTGTGCAGATGCATCAGGAGACCAGAACAGATTTCCCTGGAGCTAGAGATCAGATGGTGGTGAGCCATGGGTGCTGGAAACTGAACTCAGATCTTCTGCAAGGATGGCTTGCTCTCTTAAGTTTTGAACTATCCATCTAGTCTGGGAAGCACGCAGGGTCAGCTCTGTGGTTCCTTATACAGCCTGTGCTATTAAAGTCTTTGTTATACAAGCAGTTTTTTATCAGAATCCCCCAGCCACTGTCTTCTCCAGGGATGAGCACCCCAATTGGGCTTCTAATACCAAATGGTCAGCTCTGAAAGCATTGAATATCCAAGTAACATTATATGAACTGAGCAAGTCATATTTATATAGTTAGGAACACACACACACATACATGCACACACACATACACATGTACACTGCCACTGCCACCGCCGCCACCACCGCCACCACCACCAACAACAACAGAAACAAAAACAATTTAAAAAGAGGCAATGCACAACAGGTAATAAGGACACATGCTCCACTATGTTCATAGCAGCCTTATTTATAATAGCCAGAAGCTGGAAAGAACCCAGATGTCCCTCAATAGAGGAATGGATA
>NC_034609.1:1670173-1706229 GCF_900095145.1 Mus pahari
GGTATAGGGAACTTTCTGGATAGCATTTGAAATGTAAATAAAGAAAATAATAATAATAAAAAAGAAAGAAATGTAAATGAAGGAAATATCTAATAAAAAATTGAAAAAAGAAAATATTAAAATCATGTTCTACAAACAAACAAACAAACAAAGAGGCAATGCATTTGAAAGAGAGCAGGGGTGGGAGTGCATCGGTGGTTTTGAAAGAAGGAAAGAGGATGGAAAAAAATCCCTCCAAGTTTGTCTGGGCATGGTGGCATATGCCTTTAATCCCAGCACTTGGGAGCCGGAAGCAGGAAATCAGTCTAATGTACATAGCAAGTTCCAGGCTAGCCAGGACTACATAGTGCAACTAAGTCTCCAAATCCAACCATAAACTCCTTTAAGGAAGGCAGGAGGACTGGAAAGGGGAGAAGAGAAGGTAGGAGAGAAAGGGAAAGGAAGAAAGAAGCAAGAACTTTGGGTAGCCCCAGAGTTTAGTGATTGACGACTTACACTCTAAAACAATAGAAATCGTGGGTAACAGCAGGCCACTTGCCTGCATCAGCTGACACTGTGTACAGCCATCATCTCATGGTGGATGCCTACCCATGACAACTTGAAGCCTCACATAAACACGTTTTTATCACAAAACCTATGAGATTTGTGCCTCGTTCTAGTTCCAGTAACCCTTGTGCTTTGAAGTCCTATTGCAGTTGAATGATAAATTGCCGATCAAATGTATTTTTCATGATCACCTGTGATGACAATGATTGATACGATGCACTGAGCAGAGGTAGCACATGTGACAGATGATAATTACACACATGAAAAAAAATCCCACTGTCAGGGATAGCATTGAGATTTGTGCAGTGTCTCTTAAGTTCTTTGTCCTGCCTCTATCTGCAAGTTGCCTCTGCTTTGAGGCAGACAAACATAAAGTGTAGAGAAAGGAAAGGAGGGAGGGAGGGAAGGAGGGAGGAAGGGAGGGAGGAAGGGAGGGAGGGAGAGCAGGAAGTAAAAAAGGCATCCCCAACCTTCATACATACATCTTCCCATCCTCTAGGCCTGTGGTTCTCAACCTGTGGGTTGTAACCTCTTTGGGGTCCAAACAACCATTGGAAAACATAGATATTTACATTATGATTCATAACAGTAGCAAGATTACTATATTAAAGGGTCGCAGCATTAGGAAGTTTGGGACTCCCTAATACAGTTCTTCATGCTGTGGTAACCCCAACCATGAGATTACTTTCATTGTTACTTTGTAAGTATGATTTTGCTTCTGTTTGAATTGTAATGTAAACACCTGTGTTTTCCACAGGATAAGAACTGCTGCCATTGCTGTAGGCCTAGATAATTATCATTGCACTCTCCAAGGCCACTGAGCTTGTCACGTTGCTTACAATATACAAGATACAGAAATAAATAGTTGTCTATGGATGGATAGATGGATAAAAATGTGCTGTGCACACACACACACACACACAGAGGGGAAGGGGAAGGGGGAGGGGGAGGGAGAGAGCGAGAGCGAGGGAGAGAGGGAGAGGGAGAGGGGGAGGGGGAGAGGGAGAGGGAGAGGGAGGGAGTCAAACACGCACTTGGTTATGTGACAAAATATTTATCAAAAACAACTTACATAAGAGTTTATTTAGTTCATAGTTTGAACAATATTTACGATAATATTTTGGTTCATAGTTTAAAGATACAGTCCATCACAGAGGGAAGCACGTAGGTAATAATGTCAAACAGCTTTTCTTGTAGTGAAGAGTCAGATCTGAGGCACCATGTGATATTTGTCTTTCTGAGTCTGGTTTAATTTGCTTACCAAGATAATCTCCCATCTAGGCCCTGCAGATGTCATAGTCTGAGTCTTTTCCATGGCTGGATAAAAACTCCATTGTGTGCATCACCACATTTTATTTATCTTGTCGCCTGTGAGTGGGCATCTACACAAGCTGACTCTTGGCTACTGTCAACAGTGCTGCATTAAACATGGATGGGCAGTTCTGTGGAACTGGAAGCCAAAACACACTTTTCTTAAATAAGAGAGAGGCCTTTAACTATGGCGTTTTATCATAGCAACAAAAAGTAGTAAATACAGCTCACAATATCTTAAAATATTTTCCCTTTGTCTTTCTCTAATAACTTTAAATTTTTAGGTCTTACATTAAGACATTAAAGAGGTTCTCTTTTCTCCAAAGTATGTTTTGGCACTCTTGTTAAAATGTAGGTACGCCGGGTGTGGTGACGCACGCCTTTAATCCCAGCACTCGGGAGGCAGAGGCAGGCGGATTTCTGAGTTTGAGGCCAGCCTGGTCTACAGAGTGAGTTCCAGGACAGCCAGGGCTACACAGAGAAACCCCGTCTTGAAAAACNAAAAAAAAAAAAAAAAAGAAGCCTCTTTCATAAAATGTAGGTGAGTATAGCTCTGTGTGCTAACTTCCATATCTTTTATTCCATTCTATTGGTCTACATGTTTGTAGTGACTGCCATACTGTTCTTGTTACTATGGCTTTGTAGTATAGTTTGAAACCAAGTATTTTGATGCCCCCATACTCTCCTCATTTTAGGATTCCTTTGGCTTTTCAGGGCTCTTATTTGCTTCTGAATGAATATTAGATTTTTTCCTAGTTGTATATAGAATGTTGCTGATATTTTGATATGTATTGCATTGAATCTGTATCTCCACTTTTGGAAATATAACAATTCTACAAGATTAACCCTATTGAGCCATGAACATAGTAGGTTTTCTTCTTCTTCTTCTTCTTCTTCTTCTTCTTCTTCTTCTTCTTCTTCTTCTTCTTCTTCTTCTTCTTCTTCTAATATATATAATATATCTCTTCATATGGTAAAGATTTTATAATAAAAGTTTTTGCCTCCTTGATTAATTTTATGCTTAAGGTTAAACTTGTTGCTTTTCCCCTGATTTATTTCTGAGAAAGCTCATTAGTATATGTAGAAATGTTCTTGATTTGTGTATTTGAAATTGTATCCTGTTACTTTACCCAAAGTATTTATTATATCTAAGACTTTTCTAGTTGATCTTCCAAGTCTTTTGCTTTTGTGTATAGGATTACATTGTCTCAAAATAGGGCTAATTTTCCCTTGCCTTTTCTATTTTTATCCCTTTTCTTTCCCTGCCTTATCCCTCTAAGACATCAAGCATCATCCTGTGTAAGAAGGGAAGAGGGCCTCTTCTCTCATTCCTGCTTTTCTTAGTGAATGTAGCACTGGCTACAGTTCTGAAGGCTATAACTTTTATTATGTTTATATTCTTTTGATGCCTGTGTCACCTGGGCTTTTATCAGGAAATGATGTTGAAATGAATGAAGAGGCCTTTCCTCTGCTGCTCAGACAGCCTCTGTTAGAGTCTGTCTATATGCATTGTTACGTGTATTGATTTGTGTATGTTGAATTATCTATGCATCTCTGGAATGAAAGCAACTGGATCATGGTGCGTGATCTTTCTAATGTGTTGTTTGACGTAGTTTACAAAGATGCTATTGTGTATCTGTGGTCATCAAGGAAATCAGCTGGTGGTTTTCTTTATTGTTGTATCCTTGCCTTGCTTTGGTATCAGGATAATACTTTTTCATAAAGTGAGTTTGGTGGTATTTCTTTCTTTCCTATTTTCTGGAATAATTTGGTGAACAACCTTCTTTAAACATCTGGTAAAATTCAACAGTGAACCTATCTAGTCTTGGGCTTTTCTTTGTTAGTTCTTGAAGGTCATATTTATCTAGAAATGTATGCCATTCCAGACTTGCCATATTTTTCATTACAGATTTTCCTAAATTACCCTTTTTAGGAAACAATACTTTTTACCTCTAATTTTATTAATTATTGAGTCTTTTTTACATTTTTCAGTTACCTTGATTTAGAACTTTTGAATCGTATCATTTTAAAGAACTAACCCTTTGTTCTGTGGACTCTTTGTACTGCTCTTTTAGTTTCTATTTTATTAATTTCTTCCCTGACCTTTATAATTTCTTTCTGTCTATTGGTTTGGGGCTTGAGGCCTTCATTTCCTAAGATCTTGATACATCTTTATGTTGTTGATTTAAGATATTTCTGAGTTATTTCTTTTATTTCACTTTTCCCTTTTTGCTTGGTTTTATGTAAGCATTTACAGCTAAAACGTTTCCTCCTAAAATCATCTTACTGAATCCTAAAGATTCTGGTCTTTCTTTAGTGTTCACTTAATTCTTAAAAATTTTAAAATTCCTTCCTAATTTATTTAATGACCTTATGACCATTCAATAATTTTTTGATCAGTATCCGTGTATGTGGTTTCTCTAGCTTCTATGGCATTGAGTATCTATTTTTTCTACAACCTGACAAGGTACCAGAAATTATTTCTATTTTTTATTTATATTTGTTAAGACTTGTTTTCTTGCCTAAAATGTAATATATTTCACAGAGAATCCTATGGGCTATTATAGGATGTATATTCTTTATCTGTTGAATGGAACATTCTGTAGATGTCAGTTGATTCCATTTTGGTCTATGGTACAGTTTAATTCTGAAATTTCTTTATCAACTTTTTGACTGTATGGCTGACAGTTGGTAAGCGTATAGAAGCCAACATTCTTACCACATCTCCTCAGATCTCCATCCTTTTATGTCCACTATTGTTTGTTTTATGACTCTGAATGTACCAACATCTGGTGCTTAGATACTTAAAACCGTCACACCTTCTTATAGACAGGAAGCCTTAGAAGTCAACCCTTGCACTCTGCTGGATTGTTAAAAGTCAGATGTTTAGCAATGTGTAACAACCTCAAAAGAGTAAGAGCTCTTAAAAATATGTTTCGTCTATGTTGTTTTCAGCATTATAGAAGGCAAATTTTGTCACTATTCCTGAACATGAGGGATTTTGTCATAGAATGCAGACTGAAATTATGTGCAATAACTATGTAAATGAGTTATTCTTAGGGGGCGCTCAAATTCTTAAAGATTTTCTTGTATGTTAGTTTTCTAATAGGATACTGAAATTCTTAGACTGGGACATACTATGTCAGCTAAGCAAAATGATTTTATTATGCTGTTCATAGTTAGGTTCTTTTGCCTATGTAAAATGGTTTATGCGATCAAAACTCTAAGACAATAAAAATCCTAGTTGTTATAATATGTAAGTGTGAAGCGCCCTTACCAAGAGTATCCTGAGAAGCAATTTACTTATTAGTGGGGGCTCGGAGTTTTCCTGAACTGTTTATTTTTATCTGCTTCAAGTTCTATTTAGGAGTTTACTGGTCAGGGATACCAAGAGAGCTACTTGCCATGGTGGACAACTTGCCAGGTGACACCACAGATCATTTTGCATGACAGGTGGATATGGGATGGTGACAGCTTCAAGCCATCGCGAGGGCTGTGGTTTGCTATGGAATTAATGAGTAACCAAGGCTGGGTCCAGTCAGTCCTGGGAAGAGCCTGATGGAAGTTGTGTCTAATTGGCAGATCAGAGTAACTGAGCAGTGCGCCCTCCATGTGGGAGGAGGTGGCATGCTGGCCCAAACTATTCTGGGCCCATGACATACTGCAAAAGCTGGCTTTAAAAATAAATTCTCATAGCAACTTTGATACTGTCAAAACACTGGTTATTTAAAACTTCTATTTGCCTGGATTATAGATAATCAAGAGTGCACATGAAAAGTTCATAGTTGTCATTTATTGTATAATGTTTGCAGAGTTGTCTTCAGTGTTGGAATTTTCATTTCATGTATATTTCACAGAGTTTCATTTTGTGGTGTGAAACTCTCATAGTGTTTGCTGTGTTAAAGTTACCTGTGGAATTATCTTAGATGTTCCTTTGTTGTGAGGATATGATTGTATTATGATAGTTTATTTTGATATAATACAAAGATATTGAATTTATAACAAATACTCTAATGAGTGAGTTATAACAGGAAGCCTTAAAATCCCTGCCCATGAACTCTGCTGGACTGTTAAAAGTTAGATATTAGTTTCCAAGTCAGAACAAATGTAAATATTGAGTATTTAAAAGGAATTATGGTATCTAATACATTATAAAACTTTGTGAGTGATTGTTATTAACATATTTAAATATGAACAGGTCTGTGCTTTCATAGTATTTTATTAAAATGCCATATTAAGTAAAGACTTTAAGTATTTAATTTTCATTGCTGTATAAGTTGTAAAGTAGAAATAGGAAATAAAATTGTATTCTACATAGCCCACTTAGTGGTAAAACAGCCATAAAGTTATATACATAGTAATTTTATAAAAACTCTCCTGTAATTGATACCAAAGAAAGGTATTAAGTGCAAACACTCTTTGTGTCTTAAGCACTATCGGGCAAAGTGATGGGGCTTTTACAGGACAGAGCAGTGGCCAAGTGATTACTGCCCTAAAAACATGTCCTTACCCTGAAAACTGTTGATTTCTGGTGGCTTATAGGAAGCTGAGTGCCCTATCTCCCTGTCATTCCTCATCCATAACTACCTCAAACCATGTGGTGGTCTTACTCTTGAGGGACTCCCCTCTGCTTACGGTCCTTGTATTGTTTCTTCCAAGTGTATCTATTCCTCCCTCCCTCCCTTCCTACCCCCTCCTTCCATCCCTCCCTCCCTTCCTTTCTTCCTTCCTTCCTTTCTTTAGATAGGGTTTTTCTGTGTAGCCTTGTCTGTCCTAGAACTCATTCTGTAGACCAAGTTGGCCTCGAACTCACAGAGATCCATCTGCCTCTGCCTCCCGAGTGCTGGGATTAAAGGCGTGCCATCCCCAGCTTGGCATCCATTCTTAGTTACTCTTAGACACTTTGTGAATTCTTGGCCAGGCTTGGAATTACAGCATCACACACGGGCTTTGACTATAAAATCGACCTTCTCAGATCCTGAGAACTGACTCGGCAGTTCAAGCACTTTCTGTTCTTACAAAGGACGGAGTTCGGTTCCCAGCACCCACATCAGGTGTCTCACAGCTCCCTGAAACCTCAGCTGAAGGGGATCTGACAATCTTGTCTAACCTGAGAGGGGACCTGTCCACACATGTGAATGTATATATATAGACATATACACACAATTAATAACATAAATATATCTTTTTACAATACACCTTTCCTTTCAAAGAGAACTTGGAATACTCCTGGCTTCTGCAAAAGAGACCCTCCTATTAGCTGCCTTTCTCCTAGGGAGATAATACATAATATAGTGGTCTTAGCTACTGTTGTAAACCTGGAAAGCCCAAGTTTGCAAGAAAGGCTTACTGTAAGATGTGTGGTGCGTGGATCTGAGTTTTTACTGTGAAACTTAGTGAGAGAATGCCACCTAAGGTACATCATGTGATATACAGCAAGGGGAAATCCAAGCTAGAGTGAGTAGGTAAGAGCAGAGCAAACTGCTACACAAATGATGTTGGAAACATGACAATGAAAACCATTTAGAGCTCAGATGTTTGCTGAAAAGAACAGATGGAGGGCTCAGCCAAACTCTGGGGTGAATTCCCCCTTACACCTGTATAGCCTGGAGAAGTTGGTGACATTCAGTCTCTTCTTTTGAAAGACCAGCTAGTAACATCTCCCACATCCCTCAGACTTCAGCATTTGCTATGAATACTTTTTCTAAGTGTACAATGTTTTGTTAGCTGCCTTAGCTTTTCTGAAATGTTAATGAAGTACTTCACAATCATATAAAAGACTGTGAAGGACCTTAACAAAATCTTACTGTCACATGCCAGGTAAACTTTTTCACATAGAGAACTTAGTGGCTATTTTTAAAGTACTTTCATGCAGGGCGTGGTGGCACATGCCTTCAATCCCAGCACTCAGGAGGCAGAGGCAGGCGGATTTCTGAGTTTGAGGCCAGCCTGGTCTACAAAGTGAGTTCCAGGACAGCCAGGACTATACAGAGAAACCCTGTCTCGAAAAACCAAAAAAAAAAAAAAAAAAGTACTTTCATACATCAAAATTTGAAGAGTGAAACAGGTTTAAATTTATAAGCAAATAAATTTAAATCCTTGAAAAGACCTCCCCCTTCTCTCACTCCCTGCCCTTCTCTCACTCCCTCCCTTTCCCTCTCCCTCTCTCTCTCTTTCTCTCTTTCTCCCTCTCTACCTCCCTTTGTATATGTGTGAGTGTGTGTACACTTACATGTGCTTTCCTCTGTATGTTTTGAAAGATTTCAAGAAATCTGCTTTGTGCTCAAAGATGAATGTCATTGGATCAGAGCCCACAGAGTTTCTAAATCCTGAAATGTTTCATAGCATCATGTTTTATCTCATTTTAGTGTGTATTGCTTATTCCATTTAACTGGTAATAAAAAACATCCTGAGTCATTTAACAAGTAATTAAGAAGACCACTTGCTATTTCTTGCTTTTAGAAGGTATTGATTTTATTTGTTGTGGGGTAGTGAAGCATTTGTTGTCTGTGTTTATAGCTTCTAGTAGTTAAAAGGTGAAATGTTATCAAAATAAGAAAAAAAAACATTTTTATCAGCAGGGATATTTAATTGTGCAACTGATCTTTAGCTAAAGACATGCTTTCCAACACACACACACACACACACACACACCACACACACACACACACACACACACACACACACACACACACACAAAGCCTTTTGCAAATTTGCTGAACTGTAAAACTAAACAGAACTCTGAGAGAAGGAAGTATCAACTTAGAATGTTTGATTATTTGTTTGGATAGATGCCAGCTGTAGCTGAGTTGAATCATCATTTTATGAGACATTTATTTGAATTAGCGTGCCATAATTTAATAGGGAGAGTTTTGCATGAAACCATGTGTTTTATAGAATGAGAATAGACTCCATTTTTGCAGCTCCTTTTCATTAGACTTCTGTGAGTGGCTTTTGGAGAGCTTCATTTTTCATCGTATTAGAATGTTGGTGGGGATGCCGTGCCGATCGCTATACTGTACTCGGGGAGGCAGCAGATGCTGGAAACTGTTTCTGCTGTCGGACAGCTGACTCTGTAGGAACGGAAAGCCCTCTTTCTCCTGTTTGCTCATTTCCGTGGTGTAAATATTCCCACCACATCCCATCTTATAGAGGTGATGTTCCCGAATACAAAGTTGGGAAGAGTTTAACGCCACGCCCCTCATACTGGCAAAGTCACGTTCACAATGTTACTGACACAAAGTTCAGTGGGGTAATAATTAGGAAATTATGTGTTTTATATGTGCAGTGCCTTTTGTTCTTATAGTTAATTGGAAACTTAATCATTTTTAGTGATAGCATTACATTAATGAGCAATTTGCAAAATTCCTGAAAATTTTAAGAGTTGCCTTCTAATACAAGCAATCTTCACCACACCACTGTGGGACAAATAAAACAGTAAAACATCCATTAAAGGAAGTAATTTTAATTTTTAATACCAAACATGAGGTAGAAATAGGAAATAGGCATTGCAGACTTGAGGGAGAATGCTTCATATGTGGGGGTTGGGGACACATGCCAGCATGTATATGTATGTCAATGTATGTGCATGGATGGAATGTGTACATGCTGAAAAGTGTTTATGTTTATGAGTATATGCATGATGGAGCCTATGTGAGCTGTGGGTATATGTTGGAACATGTGCATGTGGTGTGTACATGTTGAACTATATCTGTTGTATATGATGGGTGCATGATGGAATATGTTTGTGGAGGTTTGTGCATATGTGCTCACTCAAGATACTGCTATTAAAGGGAGTGTGGAGGACTCCTCCAGTGATTGGTTAGTCAATGGAGGACTCCCAGAGTGGTTGGTTAGTCAGCTGAGAAGCTGACAATTCAGCAACCTTCACAAAGAGGTCAAGAAGGCATGAATACAATATGTTTTCTATTATTGTAACAAATTATTGGAGATAATAGTCTTATAAGCAAGAAATGTTTCTTCTGGTTCACAGATTGGTCTACCGTCAGTGGGTCCCATTGTGGGCCTGCGATGAGACCACATATCATGGCAGGAATGTGTGGAGGGAGAGGCTATTGGATGGAACACAAAGAGAAAAGGTGGGCCCAAGTTCCAGTTTGCTTGCAATATCCATGGGAAGAGCCATCCAAGCAGAATGAGCATTGGGTATCAAAGACTACTGTTGTAGGCAGGTATCTTTCCACACTGCAGAGTGATCAGGAGGCCAGCGGATCTGCTTAAGTGTGTGGGTAGTCTAAGGACCAGGGAGATAATTAATAAGGTTTTATGATGTGGGCCATTAGTATGAACTAAATTGTTCTAATGTTTCAAATATTCCAAATGAGCCATGTGTGAATCATATACAGCAAGATTATTGCAGCTACTGTGAGGTTCTCGGGGACAAGGACCAAGGCACAGAAACCTCTAAGGGCACCATTACAGCCATTCACCTAGTGACCACTCAGTCAGTGGCGGTTGAGATTGTCATGGTGAGACATGTCACATCCGCCTGTGAATGTAAGCTTGGCTAGATCTGCCCATGTGAAGTGAGGGAGCTGATGCCTCCAAGGCTCGTTCTTGAGTAGCAGAACATACTGATAGCAGTTAATTATCCAAACGCATGGCTGTGGGTCTGCAGGAAGGGGCATAAGTTGGTGGGGTGTTAACTTTGGGGTGCCTGTTAGACACTTAAGACATCAGTAGATTTTAAGTAGATGTTGGTGGTAGGCAGTGGATTCAATAATCTGAGGAGAGATTTGGTATAGAGATATAAGCCGCGAAGCTGTAAGAATGGAGTGGGTAAGGCCATCACAAGCATTGATAGAAGCCCTAAAGCAACCAGATGGAGCAACAAGGTGTCCCAGCAACAAGACTGAGAAATGTGGAGCCTCAGAAGGGAGCAAAAGTGTGTCTAGTGTCAGACAGCTGGGTCATAGACCTGTTGATACTTCAAGATCCAAGCTCAGTGTAGACTTAAAATACTAAGGTGGTTCATGTGGTGTCATTTGAGCCTATAAAGCCCTAGAGTGTCACAAATAGAATAAAGAGGTACTTTTCTATATGTCATTTTTTACATTATTTATTCTTAGTATCATGCTCTTTTTCAATATTTCTTAAATTTGCAAACTGAGTAGAGGATCCCAATAAGGCATTTGCATGTGTACAGTGCTCTCTTTGTCCCCTTTCCCCTCTGTCTGCATTAGCTTCTGTTCTCATTGCTGGGACCAAATGCATGACCTTAGGGACCAAATGCATGACCTCAGCAGCTCAAGGCACCGAGGGCTTCCATGGGACAGGCTTCCAGGGCACAGTCCATCAAAGCTGCCGAAGTGAGGCATGCGTACAGGGACTGGCAGAAAGCAGGCAGAGGCGAGTGTTGGGGTTGCTTTCTGTTTATTCATGTTGGAACCCCAGCTCCTGGGTAGTGCCCCCCACATTCAGCGTGGGTGTCCATCCTCAGTTAAACCTTTCCAGAAACGGCTCATTGAAAGACCCAAAGGTGTGTTTCTATTGTGACTCTAAATCCTGTCTTGTTGACAGTGAAGATTAACTCTCATATTCCCCTTGTCCCGCCTCCTGATCGTCCCCTCCTCCCCATCCCCAAAGTCATTCTTCTGTGCCCATATGTTTATCAGCATGTATTATTTGTTTATATGAATGGACAAAGTTAGTATTTTGAAGCCTTACGACTCATTTATCATTCTCTTGTACAAGCTCCCTGGAGAGAGAGAGAGAAATTGTTGCTCATTTGTTCCTAACCCCCCCCCCAATGTATATATTAATACCAATAATAAAGAAAGTATTGTATTAGTCCATTACCTAATGCCACAATAAAATTCTCAAAGTTCTAGAGGCTCAAAATGAGATAGGCCAATGGTGTAGGCTCCGATGCAAGCCTGTGGGGAATGGGTTCTTGGTGAGAGAGAGAGGCAAAACAGAAAGCTTGTCAGAGGGTCCCCTCAGAGAGCCACTCGGGGTCTGCTTGCTCATGAGAAGAGCTATTTGCCTAGAACTAACCAGTCACACAAGAACTTTTTTAATCCCTTTGAGGGCAGCACTGATAAGCAAACACCCAGGAGACTCCCTCTCCTAAAGGTTTTACCACCTTCTAAAACTGCCACGTCGGAGCTGGGCTCCCAACTTGTGGGAGATGAGCCATAGCCAGAGAAGGTATTGTCATCAGATGCTCATTTGTCACATTCTCTGAGCCCAGAGTTACTGTGTTAAGGGATTAAATAAGGAGTCCAAAGACAGGCTCATACACAGCCTTTCAACTTATGCCAGTGTAAACCTGGACAATCCCTATTCCTGTTTGAAGGTCATAAATTGAAAACATGATAGAAAAGTTTCCAGTCTATTCTTGTTCATAAAAACCCCCGCACCCTTCTGTCAGGCCTATAGATATCACCTACTACATTTCAGACTTAAGGACAAAACTATGGGATATGCTGTCAGTGTGTAATTGTTAAATGACTTTGTTTGTAAGCATAATGCTTTAACAGGCTGACATCACAATTGCTCTGACTAGATAATGCTTTCCCAGCACACAGTGGTTAAAAGGTGATGCTCTTACCTTTTCTGGTGGCAAGAGTATGATAAATCAGTTTTTCTGTGTTGATCGTGCAGTCTTCTATAGTATCTATATCAGCTTTATGCACCAGTGGATTTTAGTGGCCAACTAGTCTGATTCAGATCTGTGACTTTCCTGTGTATTTCTAGTATTCAGTTAGACATCTTTTAATTGTTTAGGACTATTTCCCCATAGAATTAAAAGCACAAATTTCAAACTTCATTTTGCCAATGTACTTGTATATATTTATATTTGTTTATGTTTACATTCGTTCTTTTCTAGAAAATATACTCTTTTCTCCAGTTATCAGATGGTGTCAGAGACAGTTGCTGTGACACCTGGCATCAACTTTACATCTCGTCCAGTTCTTCTAATTAACACAATCAATGACAACTTTATTCAGTAGTCTTTAGTAGCATGAAGGTCACTATACCCCCAACCCACAGAAGCAGCCCCCTAGAAGGAAGTTCCCTTTCTTTTGGAGTATATTCAGTAGATGCCTTTTTCCTCTTTGAAGCAGAGCTTGGGTTTATACACTCCTTCCCCATGCACAGACTTCCAGACTACAGTGCTCTTCTGGACCGCCTTTCTGAGGACACACTGAGGACACACTGCTGCTGCTGTCTCTTGCCACTCCAGTCTCTGGTCTTCTCGTTCCCTAGGAACATTGCTCTACCTCCTCCACAGTGAAGGCTCTGTCTCGATGGCATTCATTAAAAACCTGAGCCTTTGTGAAGATCCACTCCTATAGTTTACATTTAAAAACATTCATGAAACACAAATTCTTGTGATTCACAAATAAAAGGTAGTGTAAACCATTGTCTGAGTCCCCATCTGAGCCTTGCTACTAGCCACGCATATCTGATCTACCTGTGAACCTGGGCAGTTGTGCTGGAAATTATAAACCTCAATAATAAAAACACCATAAAGAATTAGTGACAGGCTTCTTTAAATCATTACTGCAAAACATAATGCTACAATAAGTTAGAGCTGCAGTTGTCAAAAACAGCAGATTCAAGAGGGAATTCAATAGAAAAATCTTAATTTGGAAAAACTCCTTGAATGGTACCTGTCATTTTTTCACCACATTTTATCATTTGCTTTTTCACGTAATCTAATGTAATACAATTATTAACCCTTTTGTGTGATGTTTCTTATTAAGAAGGAAGAAATAAAAAACAATTTGAAAACTCTTAACAGTCAAAAACATTCATGTGACTAACCTCTTATATGAAGTTAATATGCTGGGATACAAATTAAGGAAGAGTCCTGTTATTTAAGCTGTCATATTTAACGCATTAATGGATTAAAAGAAGTTACTTAGTTATAAATAATGTTTAACTTAGTTATGGATTTATTCTTTCAACTTTTTCTCTTTTTTCTTGTTTGTCTCATAAGTTATATTTCTATAATCCATTTTCAATGCTGTATACATATTTAATGGGATAACATTTTACATTAACTCCATAGGATTCATTTGAAAACCATTTATTACAACTCACTGGCACATTAATATTATCCTTATGAATATGTTTCCCTAATTAATATGTTTAATATTCTCCATCCTCAACCAGAACTGAGAGGTTAAAAATGATTCGTATTGCATTTGCACAGACAGAATTCAAACTTCAATGCTTTGTATCCATCATATGTCATAATCATGTTATAAAGATGAAGTTATGATTTACTAAGCCAGAAAAAACATCTAGTTTATATTTTTAGTATTTTGATCTTTAGGCTAAGTTGGAAGAAAGGACTTAGCAGACATACTCAGATACAGGAACAATAGTTTGACTTATATGCTTGAGAAAATCACTCAGCTGGAGTGATTTTCTTCTTGGATCTAAAAGATATATGGTCTCAAACAAAAGAGCTCAGAATTGGTAAAATTCTTCTCATGCAAGCCTGAAGACCCAAGTTCAAGCCCCCAGCCTGTGTGCAGCAGCATACAATTGTAATCTCAGCATTGGAGAGGTAGAGACAGACAGATTCTGGAACCAGTCAGTAGCTAGCAAAAATGATGAGCTCCAGATTCAATTCCCAAAAAATGAGCTGACTGACACCCAAGGTTTTCCTCTAGACCCCACATGTATATACGCTCACATTGGTACATAGGAACTCACACACACACACACACACACACACACACACACACACACACACAAACATATTGATAAGTAAATAAAAATAGAAAAGAAAAACGAAGTTAAAATGTGCATAACTTAGAAGGACCATGGCTAACCTCTTCCTTACCCTTTTCAGTGCATACATGTAGAACTTCCTGGCATCCTGGAAAGGCTAAAGTACTTTGCTGATATTCCCATTAGTTTGCAAATTAGGACAATTTTTATTATCAATTCATCAACCAATCAAGAAGTACAGGATATGCAAAGTAATATAGAAAGCAAGCTATATGTTGTGTGCTCATTAGCAATGAAGCAGACAGAGGAAAGCTTAGTGTTATGGAAGACAGTGGATGCACAAGTGTTTGTGCCCCTCTGCTGGAGGGTAAGTAGACTGTGCGCTTAGGACTCTGGGCATCCGGGCACTGGCAGTGAAGGAGCACAGACAGACTCAAAAGGAGGTGCCGCCTGCAGAGAGCACTCTGATGGGACTCTGTTGTCTGCACGTCAAGCATTCGATCATATTGTCAAACTCCAGAGTAATTTCCCTTTAATACTTCTAAAGTTAGCTGTGCCTTTTATATAAAAGGGAACTAAATAGCAGTTAATTTGTTCTTAATGTATGTCTTTCCTTTATTTGGTTAAAGCCAACACCCTCCAATCAACTCAGTAAAGTCCTTTATCCCATCCCTGTAGGGTTTGTTTAGCTTTGTGGGTTACATATGTAGTTAGAGTACCATACAACTTCAGGTAAATAAGAACATACAGTGTTATGTTCTTACACTTAACATTGTGTTTTAAATATTTGATTTTGTTATACATCAGTTTTTATGACATAATACCCATTGTCTAAACCTGAGGCTATTTATCATTCCTTGGTGATAACCACAAGTCCTTCTATCCACATTGTATCATTGATACCTTTGAGACTGAATGTCGTTGGATCCTGGGATGCACGTATGTGGAATCTTAGAAGAAACAGCTGTTGTCTCACCAACTATGACTTCCTCTTCCATCATCTCCTCTCCAACCCCCAATGTTGCCCACCTTTTTCATCTTAGCCATGTGTAGTGTGTGACTTTGAAATGTGTAGGTATAATTTAAAGAGTTCTGTGGTCTGCTTAGATGCTATGGACTATTCGACCTTACTTCTATATTTTATGACGTTTTAAATTACAAAATATAGACACTTTCCAAACTTGTATGGATTCTCTCTCTTGCTTGTTTTTCATGAAGAAATGAACTGATTAAAGACCATAGAGGCTACAGATAAGAGCAATGGAAGGCTGTGATGAGGAATGAGCCTTGCTAAAGTTTTATGTGGAAATATATGCTTTAGTGGTCTTTTGATCATCAGCTAAGGCAAACATTCATTGATTCATTAATTTTCAAAATATTTTATTATAATCATCTCATAACACTATCTAGTAGCACTCTCCATCAATCCACATGTTCATTCTGTGTCTTTTAACATGAAAGCTGCTAGCAACATGTATGTTTCAGATACGCAACTCGGTGACTGAGGTCTAGATCTCACTATTTGTGTATAGCTAGTGGATAACTTATAGGGTGCCTTGTCTAAATATACAGAGGAGGTACTGCCTACTGTTTGGCTACATTGTAAAACAATTTCAGAAGTCCCAGCCCTTTAATCCCACAGTGGGAGGTAGAAGCAGGTGGGTCTCTGAGTTCCAGTTTTTAGCCTGGTCTATAGAGTGAGATCCAGGAAAGCCAAGGCTGCACAGAGAAGACGTGTCTCCAGGGAAACAGAACAAAAAAAGTCTTTATTATTATATGCTGGGATGCTTAAGCTCAGAAGTGGTCATTGCATTTCAGTTTCGATGAAATATCTCATATGCGGTATTTTAAACACAAATTTGCAGTATCATAAAGTTATGTGTTATAAGCATGTCTAACCGACAGATTATAGCTTACATGAAAGCCACGATAGCTATAAATATAGAAAAATACAAAATCACAAATTTATTTAAAATGTTGAGAGTGATTTGTTTTTCTAACCTGATTTTGTGGCTCTGGAGTGTGAACTCCATAGATGACATTGTGTCACAGTGTTGAAATACTGGACACACCTTGAAGGCTTAGAGTATTTTAGTAGGGGACACCTACCTCACCATCGTTCAACTACGCAGTTGTTTCTATGTTAAAATGAGTCTAGCAGCTAGTGTACCCTTCTGTCTGGTACAGGAGGGAGCTTTCTCAGGTGTCCCCTTGTGATGACTGTCTGTGTGCTGTCCTGCTTGGCCAGAAGATGGAAAATCCATAAGAGCAACCATTTTCCTTCCAAATGAAGTCATTTCACTTCTGTGATTCTGTGATCGTGAAAGATAGAGTGTCTCTGAATGAGGAGAGAAAACAAGTAAAAATGCCAGTTAAATGGCATACTTTTCTATGGCTAAATATAATGGGACAAAAGAAGATATTGTTTCTGGGTTTTCCAATCTAGAATATTGATCTTGAGGAACAGTGGTAAAGTTGCTTTGGGGGTTGAGTCCCAGAAATCTGGGGCCATCTTAAATGATACCAGAGCATAGTAAGGAAATGGGCATTGGGAACTAATTCCTTTTTTCCTTTAAAACAAACTTTAAAATTATAGATGCTATTGAATAAAAGCACACTTCTGTCATTGATTACTGCATTAGTCACCTTTTTTGATTATTAAAAAATACCTGCAAGTGAAGCAGTTTATGAGAGGAGAGGTTTGTTTAGCTTACAGTTTCTGGACTTTTGATCTGCAGTCACTTGATTCCATTGCTCTGAGCCTAGTGTGGAGCACAGTGTAGAAGCTGTTTACCCAGAGCAGAGTGCCTGCCGCTGTGGAAGACTGGCAGTGTACGCACGTGTGCATGTGTGCGTGCACGTGTGTCTCAGTATAATAGCCAACCTAGGTCACAAGATAAGCGCGTCTAGGTGGCAGGAAGAGGAGATAAAGTGGCACACAGGCCAGAAACATCAGTATCTGGTATGTGGGTGGAAGGTATTCAAGCCCTGGTGACTGATTACGAGAAGTCAGGGCCTCAGCCTGGGCTGTGTGTGAATTTGTGGACTTACCCAAAGTAGCATTTATTCTTACTCTTGCCTTTCCCTATTTCTAAACACTGAGTTCCAGAGGGCAGCAAAATGATCTTTGAAAGTATTTTCTTTTAAAGAAAAACCTTGATTTGAGGAATGTCTGAATGGAGACAAAATTGTAAGCTCTTCTCCTCTTCCCTAATTTTTATTTTTGTGGAAATATGAAATTAGTGTTCTAAATTTTCATATTTACCACTAGCATGAGAATACTTCTTTTGTCATAATTTGGTTAATGATGTTAAGCAATGCATTTTTTTAAAATATCAATGAGCTTTTTGAGTTAGAATAAAAATATAAGGATCTTAATAATACCTTGAAGTTTATACCACCTCAAGCTGAGGTAACTGTACCTGTCTTAAATCACAATAGAAAATGAATTGAAAGATTATTCTTTGAAAATATGGATGGTATAAGTAAAATATTTCCAGACAGTTTAAGTGCCACACTAAATCATAGCAATAAACATGTATCTTTTACATTAGTTCCCTTTCTCCCAAATATCTAACAAAAATCCGCTTGGGGAAGGAAGAGTGTATTGCAGCTCACATGGCTCACAGTTCTTGGGAAACAAGGTCATTGTTGTGGACCAGCATCACAGCTGGGCCAACCATGGTCACAGAGGCAAGAGGCTACCTGTTCACATGTATTACATCAAAAGCCAGAGAGTGGGGATATTGGTGCTGAGCTGGCTTCTTCCACACTTGTTTAGCCTTTGGCTTTGTATCACTTACATTTGGAGCTTTTCCCCCTCCCACCTAAGTCAGTCCTCTCTGGAAATACCTACCCAGACATGCCCAAGGGGAACTTTTCTAGTGGCCTCAGTATTTCTTAATCCAGTCAAAATGACAATTCAAATTAGATATCCCTTCTACTTATACAGATATGTAACAGTAATACATAATGTTGGGACTCCTACTAAAAGTGCAGGACTAAGGTACTGTGGTGATTGTAGGAAAGTAGCTTAAAATGGGATGTTTAGCTGTGTCTGTTGGGAAACTTGAAGCTAGCAGTGGGTTTGCACAGAGATCAACTGCCTGCACGGCCCTGTTGTACCACAGCAGTTTCTCTCTGCCTGTTCTAGACTGATCACCTGCTCTAGGTAAAGACCTGATATGATGTCCTTTCCTCTGATTAACCACAGTGCCAGGCCTCAGCCAGCACAGACTCGAATCCCAGAGCATCTCAGCAAAGTGCTGCCCACTGACGGCTCTGCGAGAAGAGTTTATACTTAGTCGATTTGACCTACGGCTAGTGCTCTAGTATTATATATGAGTGAACAGCGGTTTGCAGTTGTTACACAGGTATCCCCTTTTCTTATTGTAACTATAAGTCAATCTTTTTAAAACCAACCAACCAAAGGTTACCCTGGTCTCAAGCCCCGCCTTTGTTCAAAGGCTCTGGACCTGGATCATCACGTGTTTTCATCCTCTGTGCTCAGGGCTGGGTCTGCTTCTCCTCCCCCGTCATAGCCCGGGTCCCCTGACGGAAGCATGCTTTGCAGTTTTTGAAAAGTATACAAAATAACACAATCTAAGAGGTTGTCTGTCAAAGTTATTTAGACTTTAACCTATCATAGAATAATTCCTGCTGGTAGGTTGCCCAGTTCCTGGAAACAGCCCTGAGCGGTTGAGAGAACTTTGACAGTTGTAGTTGGGACACTGTCTAAATGTCAGCTGTTTTACTTTTTAAAGGCTTTATTAAATTTCCTGTTAACCTTATCTCCCACTCTCCTTGAAGCCACAGCCCCAGAAGCCTTGAGCCCTGGCCTGCACCCTGCAGCGGTTGAGAAGCCTTGCGCCCTGGCCTGCACCCTGCATTAACTTTTTATGGACTTAGTCATACCTTACACCTTGACCAGGAACCTTGGTCAGATGGCAGTAAGGAGAACAGAGTTGGTTTTTTGTTTGTTTGTTTTTTGTTTTTTGGGTTTTTTTTTTTTGAGTTGCATTTCAATGATACATCATACAAGTATTGTATAAAGCATTAAAGTTTTGCTTTTAATTCCTTTTTATGATATGTTGTTATTTATAGCAATTTTATTGAAAATAGAGTCTGCTCTCATGCAACATATCCTGAACACAGTTTCCCCTCCCTTCACTCCTCCTAGCGCCCTCTGACCCCCTTCTCTCCTAGATCTACTCCCTTCTATGTCCTCTTTAGGAGCAGGCCTCCAAGAGACAACATTCAAGCAGGACCAAACAAGACCCACTAAGACAAGGCAGAAGCCTTCACATTGAGGCTGTACGAGGCGACCCAGTAGGAGGAAAGGAGACTCAGGAGCCGAAGAGTCAGAGACACGCCTGCTCCCATCCCTAGGAGTCCCACAAAAACGCCACACTATCAGCCAGAGCACGGATATAGCAGTGATGATTTTAGCAATATTTAATATGAAGTTTTGTATTTTGCTTCTTAAAGTGACATCGTATAAAGTAACAAGTATTTGTGTGTAATGGGCATTAAAGCCTACCAGGCTCACTTCACTTGCAGAATTCTGGAGGTGAATCAGAGACACACAACAGCTTCTTAGAGCCCTGGGAAGGCAGCTGAACCAATGTGCATGACGTGACTGAGCTCACCTATGGCATACAGCTTGTAAGCTGTACCCGAAGGGCATGGCCACGGTGGGCAGGAAAGACCACAAGAAAGTGACAGATTTGAAAAGTGTCACTTTCAAACACTTAGGTGCTAAATGGGATTGAAAGTATATCACAGGAAACTAAGACAAATCCAAAATTTAAACATGTATAGAAGTGAAGCCAAGAGCTGGTGGATCTGTAATGCCTGCTCACTGGCATTTAATAGGTATGAACTTGAAGTAACTGAAGATCATTTATACTGAAATGAAAGATCAAAGGAGAGATGGCAAGCTGGCTGTCCCGGCTGTGTTTAAATAGTGGTCAGAACTAAGCAGGCACTAAGCCATGCACACAAGAATCAAACTCCACTGTTCCATGTTCACTAGGATTCTGAAATATTAATTGTAAGAGGAAGAGATATGAATCCCCAAAGCAATATCAACAAACATATATTTTAAATGCTATATAAAGCACTCTTCTAAAAGATGTTTTATTTTCATCTCCTAACATTTATGCATAGTTATGTGTTTGGAAAATATCACATTAGAAGATTAAGCTAGAATTCTTTCTGTAAGTTTTTTTTCTTATATAACGAACTAACAATTTTTACCATAAATGTTTAAGTGGTAAAGACTTTTGTAGGGAGCTGGAGAGGTGGCTCAGAGGCTAAGAGTACATATGGCTCTTGCAAGGCCCAGGTTCAGTTTCCAGTACCTGTATGGTAGCTCACAGCCACTTATAACTTTAGTTCTGGCTTCCCCTGGCACCAAGCATACACATGGTTCACATACATACATGCAGGCACTCATATATAAAAACTTTAAAAAGTTTCAGGCATTCTTAGAATAGTTAGGAGAAAACCACTCTAAGAATAGTCTAGCTGTAGGTTAACAATTAATAAAGGGTAAATATATTCAAAATGGAAAAATCATAGCTCCGGTGCTTAAATAGTATGGATTGTTTATTTTAACTGTATATGGAATAGAGTAGATGCATGCATTGTTTTGTGATAAAATTTACTAATTTACTTGATGTAACGCATAAGTGGACAGCGCAGAAGGCAGGTGTATACACTGGTAAATAGAAGGAAACGGAAAACAGCGAGATTAAAAAAAAATTGAGTTACTCATCATTCTAGTCAGTGATTGTGAAAAGTGAAAATGTTTTGCAAACACAGGACAGAGACAATGACCAACACCTCTTTCAACTGTTGAATCTCAAAGCACACAAAATACTGCATTTGGACAAGGCAAGCATAGAATAATCCCAAAAAGCAGTAGTCAGCGGAACTCAGGGGGATGTGTTTGACACGTAGAGCTACTATTTTTGAGATGGATATGTGGTGGTTCACACATGGCAGTTGCTAGGCAAGTATTTGCATTCAGAGAGTATTGACCATTTTATATACACGTATCCTCAAGCCCATGGGACAAGATTTGGGCCTGTTTTAAATATATATGAGGGGTTTTATTAAGTTGTTTTACTAGGCCCAGATGGTAAATGGTGATAAGTATTTTGGCTGGTAAGTTAGTCATTTATGGCCACATAGTAAATTGCCCCCAAATCTCAGTGGCTCAAAACATTTTCTCATCTTTCTGTGCCTGAGGAGCCTGGGTCCTGTTCTTTAGGATTGTCTAGAAGCTGAATTGTGTCCTTTCCCATTCCCCAGACTCACATGCTGAAGTTCTAATTCCCAGGGCCATGCCACTGTGTAAGGCAATGTTGTCTTAAAGAGATATTGCTAAGCTGAAATGAAGTCATAGCAATGAGCCCTCACCCAATACGGCTGTTGTTGCTGTAAGACAAGGGGATGTAAATACAGACACACATACTCTGCACAGAGGAGAGGCCATGTGAATATATGGAGAAGAGATGGCCATCCATCTGCAAGAGACCAACTACCCCAAACTTACTGAGCCAATATCCTGACCTTGGAACTCTAAAAAGCCCACCTTATACCATGGGCGAGCTTGCAGATCTAATTTTAGCAGCCTTAGCAAATTAGAGCAGGGTCCAAACAGGCTGCAGAGCTCTGCATGCACAGGAAGGCCATGTCTCCAGCCATGCTCTCTTGGTCACTGACAGTGGCAGGTTTTGGTTTCGAGCCCAGGGCTCAGTGTTCAGTTTTCATATACACTGAGGGCAGCTCCCGGTCACAGGGCAATGTCTTTTGACAAAACGGTAAGTTGTAAAGAAGAAGAAGAGCCCAGAAATTACATTCTTGCACATTTTATTTTCTGGTGGCAAACAGAAATCACTTCATTCTCCCTGTGTTCTGTTGGTTACCAGTAAGTCTTTCTGGCCAGCCGCAATGCTCACAAACGTGTGTTTTTCTTTATGAGCTACTTAGTCTGACGTGATTTCTTATACCATCCTGAGTGACTAAAACAGTATGTTCTTTATGCTTGCTAATGAGTCATTTTGATATTCAACTTCATAATTAGATTATGAACTTCTTAAATAGCCTGTTATAGTTCATTTTTTCTTACAAAAATATCAATATGTGCAATATCAAGAGAAATGTTCATTAGGATCTAGCAATTACTCGCTGTCATTTAAAGCATCTTTAGTTTTTGCCCGCAAATGTGTTTCTAACACGGAACTTTTGGAAGATATTTGCCATGCGTGCATGCTTACGTCTCTGTGCATGGGGTGTGGGTACATGCGCGTGAGTGAAGTAGCCTGCAGACACCAGAAGAAGGCCGGGGATGGCTCAGGTGGTTATGAGCCAACTGATAAGGGTGCTGGGAACTCGGGTTCTCTGGATAAGCAACAAGTGCTCTTAAATCAGGAGCTATACCTCCACAGTCCCGATTATACACCTAACGATCATGGCTTTTCCTTCTTTTAAAATGAATATTTTTACCACATAATGTATTACCAGCAATAACATTAAAACCACCAATTAATTGCACATCCGATTCATATTTAAATGTCTTTGATTATCAGAAGCACAGTCCTGTAGAGCTTACTTGCTAAAGCCAGGATCTAGTCAAGAACTGTGTCTCACCCGTTCTTCTGTCTCAGAAGATCCCTTCGCCTTGTTAAGCTGAAATGAAGTCATAGCAATGAGCCCTCACCCAATACGGCTGTTGTTGCTGTAAGACAAGGGGATGTAAATACAGACACACATACTCTGCTCAGAGGAGAGGCCATGTGAATATATGGAGAAGAGATGGCCAACTCACTCTCATTGCTTTGTCCTGTGTGCCAACTTGCTTTGGGCATGCTAAGCCTAGCTCTGCTGGTGAGATACATGCTTAGCTAAGAACCTACTTCAAATGGGTGCAGGGGTTCTTTTGTTCTGTTTTTTCCCCCCCCTCTAAATCTTCATTCAGCACTAAAGAGTTATTTATTCACACTGGAAGGTTGACCTGGAAGCCTAGGATATTGAGCAGAAGACATCAGACAACTCGGAGGAGGAGACCCGTGCTCTGACTCGGGGTGGCTGACTGACCCTTCCCCCATGCCAGACCTCCTGTGCTCCCAGCCTCCTCCCCAGCTGAACTCCTGTCATTTACACAAAGTGAATTAAACTCTTGTAAACCATACATGGTGAAGACTGCAGGACACAGTATAAAAAGAAAGAAAGGAGCAACAGACTGACTGTGGAATAGCAAAGCAGCCAGGACTCAAGTCTCTCATGTTGTCAATAGCCTCAGAGTAACTGGCTGCTGCCCAGTAGCTGTGTGCTCAATGCAGGGGTGAGGACAAGGCAGCCTAGGGGACACTCTTTGGCATTTGTACTACAAGCCTCTTATTTCTACCAGGATAACAGCTCTGTGTGGACAGGCTGTCCAATTTGTCGGCCCAGTGCGAACAACAACGGCTGCATACAGGCAGGCTGCATTAATACTGATGGAATGAGACATGAGTGAGCTTTGAGCTCCTGCCTTATGCCGGCTGTGTTCTGCATTTATGTATTACTAGATCCTTGGGAGGGTGACTACTATCGTCACCATCTTACCTAGAGAGACAACGAGCTCACATCACTGGAGTCAGTTTCAAATTATTCAAAACACGAGTCAGCAAACTCTGGGGTTCACATGCCTTGTACAGTGGTGTTTATGGAACTCACTCTAGCTGTGTGTAATAAGAACCAGCCTTGTTTCTCTGTGTTATTTACAGGCTACTTTGTATGGAACTGATTATATGGAAGTCTTTCTGATTCTCTGTTTCCTTTATGAAGATTGTAGCCAGTGTGCTCCCATTGTTCACCATAAAGCTAATGAACCACACATACGTTAGGAATATTCTTAGTAATAAAACTTCAAGCTCCTCCCCAGGGGATCTATTATTGCAATGTTTAGAATTCAGTTGGTACTTAATTTGACACTTTTTGTACATGTTATTCTGTGTATATAATATTGTTCAGGTTGAGGTATGTAACTGCAGGCAAGTTTATACTCTTCTAGGGGTTCCCATTGATGACTATTTATATTACATACTGAAGGAGGTGTGTGAAATATTGCATGCCTGGGATAAATCTCATAGTGAGTGAAAATGAAAATAATACAGTCCCTGATTATTTTATCAAATAGTCTTATTTTAATTGTGTTTGCTATCATAGAATTTGAAGTGGTTTTCTTTCTTTCTTTTTTTTTCTTTTAAGTATAGTAATTTTATAGGGAAACTTTGACAGTCCAGGGTGTCAATTCCACATCAGCCCACACATTGTATTTGCTAAAGTGTTCTTCCAAAAATAAATGAGTAGGCTGGCATTGTGTTTTAAACATCAAGATAATTTTGGTTAATTATATAAATCTAAAAGCCACGGGCAAGGCAGCAATTCCATCTTGCTCGATGGTGATCAGGGCGATTGTGAGACAGCTCGCTGAATGATGCACATCAGACTAATAACCTGAGCGCATTGTGCTCAAAAGGACAGTGGCTGGCAGCACATCAGATAGGAAACGTCCCCAAGGCTTTAATAAGGGGCTTGGGAATGCTGGCAAAAGAGGGTACAAAGTTAGAAACAGTAGTAACTGCTCTGATCAGAATTCAAAAGCATGAGAAGAAAAAGGCCAAATGGTTGCCATGCCTCGCTGGTAATTCTCTGCTAGCTGATGGGATATCAGGTCGAGCGGCCCTGTATTCCTCCTTACCTTTAGTTTTTGTTTAAATAAAGTGAGAGCTGTGTTGTGTGGGGCTTCCATTAAAAACACTGGAAATTAGTATTCTAACACCACAAACAGAAAAGAGAGGCCCAGAATGAGAATGGGCTCCATCAGTAGAGTCTAGAGGCCATGACGACACCCCATTCAGGAAGAATGGAGGCACCTTTTGTGCATGATTATGAAGGCATAACAGGCAGAATTATGTTTTAAGATCTTTGCTGTTATTGAGTCTAATTGGTACACTTATTTTGAGGTCTGTAAAAGAAGGGCTCAAGTTTATTAAAGTGCTGCTTGTATTGTACTTAGATCTCGTTAACCCTGCATTCCCCATCAGGTCTAAAGCCTGCCTCTGTTACTGGTGGGAAAGCTTCATGGTTGACATTGCATGATTTTGCTTATCCTGGTTGAAATGATCTGTGGTTGGCTATTAAGTTGCTCAGGAAATATGGGCATGTCTCCGTCACTGACTGAGCTGTGAGAGAATGAGTATGTTCAGGTGCTTTTGCATAATGGAATACCAACTTTTAGCAAATCTCCTTTTTTTCAGTGATGACAGGTTCCTTGTGTAATTTCGGGTGCCCTACATTTGGGCTTGCCATCCTGCCGCTGCCATTCATGCCCACTTTACTAGGCATCTCTCCTTGGCCTGGTAGCCTCTATCCCCAACACTTCTGGTTAATGAGCTACTTGCAAAATAAACAATACATAAGATCTTCTCCTTTTAATATATACCATCAAATTTTTCTTTAAATAAAAGGACTATGTGAATGAAGTCTATTAAACATGTAGGTACTCTGCTGTACTGCATATATTAAATAGAACCCTAAGAGAAATCTACTCAAGAATGTGTTAGCATTTGAAGAAAACATAGACCTGGCCAGGGGAGAGATGTCCTTTTATCACATCACCCTCTGGAAGGGTGGTGAAGTGCTTGTGGTGTGTGCCATGGAGAGCTTGTTTCCTTATATCAGACATTCTAGTTTACAGGATTACCAAGTAGTCTAAGGTGCTGTACTCAAAAGACACACTATCTAGGCCCTGGCTGGCCTTCAGTTGCCTCTTCAGTGCGCTATAATCTAGAAAGCTTCTGCAGAAGATGTCTCAAGGCTCTTTCATTCACACTAGGAGCCCAAAGCTCAACACACAAATCCCTTACTATGGCCTCCAGAAAGGATGCAGAGAATGGGCTTCCAAGACCCACAAAGCCAAGCTTGCAGCCCCTGCTAGTCCCTGCCCAGCTGCTAGGAGGAGCTGTAGTTTCCCGGTCTGAGTTGCTCACTTATCAAATGGGAACAGTGACTACAGGAAGAGGAAGTGTGCTCAGAATCAGATTATATAATAGGTTAGAGCCCTTAGACCCTCAACATCGTTCAGGTCCATCCATGTGGATGTCTTTACTGTCCCATCAGAGGTCAAAGTGTTTACACTGTGGCCTGGCGTTTTCAGTACCACAGCTCAGCGGGAGGCTTGCTAGAGTACTGTATATCAGTGTATGAGAGTCATAGAACCTTTTACCTTCCCACGGGTAAGTAGGCTAGAGCTTTATGTTGTAAGTTCTGAGAATAGCCTGAGTGCATGTATGCATGTACCTTACTTAAGAGAGGAAAGTAAGTTTGGAGATATACCTCAAGTCCACTTGTACCTTTTAGAGGACTAGGTTCCCAGTACCTACATAGCAGCCCACAGCCAACTGTGACTCCAGGGCATCCAGCAACCTCTTCGGGAGTCTGAAGGCACCTCCATACATGTGGATTCACATGGACACACAAAAATAAATGTTAAAAGAAAAAGAGAGAGAATGGGGAAGAAGGAAAGAAGGATTCGTACGGATGAGAGTGAAGGCAATGGGTATTACTGAATGTGGAGTCTGCTCACACTGGACTCTACCCTACTTATAGCTGAGCAGTTTATCCTTTCCTCCTGAGGCTCACTCAAAGGCATGCACACCAGCAGCACATGTATTGAGTATTAATATTAATTTATTGCAGCCCTAAAGATTAGAAAGCCAACCCTTTAGTCTCAAAGAATTGATAGGTATATAGGGCTATATGTGTACATGGGAAGTTAACGGTAGAGGTGTGTCTAGTCGGCCCTTCCCAGTGATTCAGGAATGTGCCACCCCACCCTGCTCTGTCATTCCACAATTCACTGCAGCCTTGCTTCTTACACTGGATGATGTCCAATGGAAGGCTAGGAAGGACTTCCTGGTAAGATGGTCATAAAAATGGAAACCCTTGGAAATAGCGCAGAGGTCACTCACATGGGCGGTCACTCACATGGGTGGTCACTCACATGGGCGGTCACTCACATGGGCGGTCACTCACATGGGCGGTCACTCACATGGGCGGTCACTCACACAGGCAGTGAGCAACCTCCCCACCTCAGTCAACTCCTCTCCTATGCAAGTTCATATTCCTTTGAATTTCTTTGTGATTTTTAAAAATAACTTCATGTGTTTTATTATATTTTTAAATTCTGTGTTTATATGATCTGTGAGTGTAAACATGCCATGGTGCCATGTGGAGGTCAGAGGACAACCTTGGGTCAGTCCTTGCCATCCACGTTGCTTGCGACAAGATCACTTGTACCCACAGCAATGCCAGGGTACCTGGCCCACAAGCTTCCATGAGTTTGCTTGTAGCTGCATCCCATGGTGCGAACACTAGGATTACAGACATGTCCATGCTACCATCTCGGGCTTTACATGGTCTCTGGGGATTTGAACTCAAGTTCTCAGGCTTGCACAGCAAATGATTTATCAACTGAGCTATCTCCCTCCGCATTTCTTTTGAATTTCTATCCAACTATTGCTCAATGTCAAATAATGATTTTCCAGAAAATGATGGAATCCATTATAAACTAATGAACTAAGTTATTGTGTAAGCAAAACTCATAAGTTAACTAAGAATTGAATTATAGAGTACTTGTTTTTATTGTATGAATTGCATAAAATGTGGAGCTTTTCCTAGGAGACCCCAAAAGTGGAGAGAAAATTTAGATGTGCCTTTTGCCCATAGAGTTAAAAAGGTTTTGATAGCATGCTGGTAGAGCAAGGGGGAAGGGCAGTGAGGCTGGATGTGGTAATTCCTCTTCAGTGCCCCAGTCACTCAAGACTCCATGTGCTATGCCTGTGCTCAGTGGGGAGTCCACAGAGAGCTGCTGCCTGCATTTCTGTTACTGTGGGTCTTTAGAAAATATTGATTGGCACTCCAGGGGAATGCTGCAAATCCTGAGGATTGTAAGCCAGTGTCTTATTTGAAAACCCTGCACTGTGGGTGTTGTATAGGTGAGGTTGACCAGTGTGTAGAGCTGGCACTGGTATCTGACCTGTCCCTTCAGTTCTGATCTAACAGCTAATGTTGCCTTATGTAATATTTCTCCTGAGAAATACTGCTAGTTTTGTTTTACTTTAATATTTACTTACTGTTTTTCATTTTCAGTTTCCTTTCGATGCTGCTTCCTGCCCTTAAAATTAGTCATTTTACCTTAAAGTGTTCTATATATGGATTTGTACTGCACAGATTATACAAAATAGCATTTGCTTGTGGTTTACGATATTTTTCTCCTCCACTTTTTTCCATTCTAACTCCATCTCTCATTTCCTTGTTATTTTTCCTGCCCATTTCCCAGCACAGCCCTGTCTCCTTCCGGGTCTCACGATCCTGCTCTTCCAGTTAGGGCTGTATCCTGTGCCTGCCTCATCCTTCTTAGGTCACTTCCTGCGGCCTTTTTCTCTCCTCCTGTGGTTCTGGTTGTTGCTTCTTCTTGCCTCCATTTGTCACAACACTTGGCATTATTTTAAAGTGCCCTTGACAGGTCAGTTATAGGCAATACCAGAGGTCTCCTTGGCTGTGTGCATGTGTGCAGGTGCCAGTGTGCAAATACAGATTCAGTGTGTCACTTTTCTGCTTGTTGTTACATCTTCCCAGTAGAGCCATGGTCCTTGATTTTACTAGACAACTGGTTCCATGGATATTTGCTGAAGGCATGAACTGTTCAACTTTTCAGCTTTTTACCCTAGTACAGCCTTAAGCTTGCCTATGGTATTTGTCCTAAACAGATTTCCTTTTAATGATCCTAATGCATAAATTGGCTTTATTTTTAACTACTATTAAAGCTTGCCATGTAGTAAACAGATAATCAAAAGGAAATATTAAGGAAAAAATATGAAATTCTTAAGCAAATGGATGGATCTGGAGGATATCATCCTAAGTGAGGTAACCCAGTCACAAAAGAACACACATGATATGCACTCACTGATAAGCAGATATTAGCCCAGAAACTTAGAATATCCACGATACAATTTGCAAAACACATGAAACTCAAGAAGAAGGAAGACCAAAGTGTGGATACTTTGCTCTTTCTTAGAATGGGGAACAAAATACCCATGGAAGGAGTTACAGAGACAAAGTTTGGAGCTGAGATGGAAAGAAGGACCATCCAGAGACAGCCCCACCTGGGGATCCATCCCATATACAACCACCAAACCCAGACACTATTGCATATGCCAGAAAGATTTTGCTGACAGGACCCTGATATAGCTCTCTTTTGTGAGGCTATGCCAGTGCCTGGCAAATACAGAAGTGGATGCTCACAGTCATCTATTGGATGGAACACAGGGCCCCTAATGAAGAAGCTAGAGAAAGTACCCATGGGGCTAAAGGTGTCTGCAACCCTATAGGAGAAACAACAATATGAACTAACCAGTACCCCCCCCCCCAGAGCTGTGTCTCTAGTTGCATATGTAGCAGAGGATGGCCTAGACAGCCATCAATGGGAGGAGAGGCCCCAGGGGAATGCCAAGGCCAGGAGGCTAGAGTGGGTGGGTTTGGGAGCAGGGCAGGGAGAAGGGTATAGGGGACTTTGGGGATAGCATTTGAAATGTAAATGAAGAAAATATCTAATTTTAAAAAAAGACCTAAAAAAAAGAAAAGAAAAGAAAAGAAAAGAAAAGAAAAGAAAAGAAAAGAAAAGAAAAGAAAAGAAAAGAAAAGAAAAGAAAAGAAAACCTTCTAGTGTTAACATCTGATGTCTTCAAGGCCAGTCTCAGGTTTCAAGTGAGTCAATTCCTTGTCCTTTATTTCTATTACATTGTCCCTGCATGTAAGCACACACAAACTTACATGGATTGTTCTGGGTTTAGCTGTGTGTGTGTCTCTTTATGAGTTCCTTGTCATAACTAGGTATGTCCTACCATTTTCAGGCTATCCTACCATATCCTTATGGAAAATGGAAAGGTTGTTATTAAACGTTTGCTAGAATGAATTGAAATGTCTGATAAATGTTAAAAATATATATTCAGATAAGCTGATTTTGAGCCAGATATTCCTATAAGGTGAAAGAGAGAAACTCAGAGCAAAACCCAAACCTTAGGGTGACCGGGTACAGTGAGGAATAGCTCAGAAAATATTGAATTTTTTTTAATTTTTAAAAATATATAATGAGAATCTAAATACCTGGCAATTTAATTTTTTTAATCTTGACTAATGCCTGAAATTCTGCAAATAGACATAGACTACTCATTCTGGTTTTGCTGTATATACGGTATACCATTGTACTGGTAATACGGTACTGTAGTATGTTCTCAATGGTGTTCAAATGAATTGAAGTTTTCCCTGTAGTCAGCTATGGTTCATTCATCTCAGCAGTTGTGAGTACACATGTCAGCTTTGGGGGAGATTAAAATGTGTTTTCTCATTCCTCAGCACTAACCTCCCAGCCGCTCGAAGCTAATCAGCTAGTACCTTACGCCACCTCTTCTTTGGTGAAGGCCATGACCAAAACAAGGGGACTTAAGAAAAAGCAAAGGGGAAGTAAGGGCTACAATAACTTGAAAGTGGAAAGCTGGAAGACGAGAAACACTGAAGTGTCAGAAAAAATGAAGGCCATGACAGATGCTGAGGGAAGCCCTCACACGTGCTGCCGCACATGCCTGACCTCCATCCCAAGTCACAGCCATAGCTGAGACTTGTGGTTCCTTTCTGTCCAATGCTAGCTCCAACTAAGCATTAGTGCTTCCCCAAAGAAACTAATAGCGCTAACATGACATGGAGGGCCTAGGGAGACGGCTTGGTGGTACAGTGCTTAGGAGGAAGCACGAGAACCTGGATTCGGGTCCCTAGGACCCATGTAGAAGTGTCTGTAACACTGGAGCTGGGACATGGGAAGATAACTGGGTAAGACAGGGGAATCCAACCAGAGTAGAAAGAAAATGGAAAGCTTTAGGATAAGAGAGAGAGAGAGAGAGAGAGAGAGAGAGAGAGAGAGAGAGAGAGAGAGAGAGAGACACACAATTGAAAAAGACACCAAACTTCAACATGTGATCACCACACTTGCACACATATATGCACACATATACACACAGCACATATACCATTTATTTACACTAGCATATGCCTGAGGAGTCGCTCAAGTGCTTGCTAGTGTGCAGGAAGCATAAGGTTCCATCTTAGCACCTCATAAAGCCATTGGGGTAGCTCACATCTGTCACCACTGCACTAAAGGTATAAAGACAGGAATATTAGAAACTCAAGGTCATCTTTCACTACAAATAGCAAGTTCAGAGCTAGCCTGAGACACATAAGAACCTGTCTTGAAAATTAACGTACTAGAGAAATCAATATACATATTAATCTGTTCCTTTTATCTTTATATGAGCTTGCAAAAGAAAGCATCGTGTGTTGTTTTTCCCCCAGGGAGTGATGCATGCTTTAAACAGAATTTTTACTTCTTGGGATGGTAAGGCAGGTTAATCTGGCTAGCCTACCCCACCCTTGTTCTTCCTGTGTAGTCTGGGTATTTTTCTGTTGCACTTGACATTCTTCTTCATATTGCTCATAGATGCTTCCCAGTTATTCCTTCCAGGTAACTATGTTTATCAACTGAAAAACTACACAACAAGCAATTTTTATTTCTCAAGGGAAATAAGATTCCATTAACTGATGGTAGTTAGCAAAAAGTGCACTTCAGGAAAAAAAGTGAGGGTACATTATACTTTAAAATTTCTTCAGAAAGTTATTGAAAACTAGATATTTTTTTTCTCCCATGAGAACCCAGTGAAATTCAGTTACAGGCTAGTCTTATCTGGTGTGATGAGGGTTATATTTTCTTGCACTGAACAGATTGGAAGCCATCTAAGTGACTGCTTTGTGGGATTCAGTATAGGACTGCAGAAAACACTTCATCTCAGCAGGTTAGTGCCCTCCCTCAGCATCACGGACACTTGGTGTCCTCGTGTCGATAGGTGAGTTTATTATCACATACATTTCTTTCTTTAAAGATGCATCTTATTATTAATTTATGTGCATGTGAGTGTTGTACAACACTTAGACTTCTGGATTCTAGAAAAAAAAAATGCTGAGCCGTCATATCAGGCCTGGGATTCAAACCCAGGTTCTTGCATGAACAAGACACACTTTCTGATTGACCTATGAACTTGAAGACTTGAGACCTAACTTTGCTTATATTTTATTTTTGAATGGCTAACCATGAATTTTTAGTCTCTCGTTTTTTTTCTTCCCTAAGTCTGGCATAAAATGTTTTCAAAGCCAATACAACCATTTCACTCAGCAACTAGTGAAATTACAAAATAGTTAAGGTTAAAACTACAAGAGAATTAAATATTAGGACACATTATCAACTTATGATCTGAAAGAAAGTCCGTGTGTGAGAAAGCCTGGTCGGTATGTCGCCTGTGATGGGAATCTCAAACAGAACATCTCCATGTGTCGACTGGCACAGAAATCTGTCATCTTCAGTGAGAAATCCCTCAGGGGTCATCTAAATCCTACTTTCTGATATTGTTAGGAATAGAACTGAGGTACAGAGAGGTCACATAACTTGACTAAGGACACCCGGTCAATGAGCAAAATTGTCAGGATCATAAATTTGCAGATTCTCCCACAGTCATTTTGGTAAATGATGCTCCATCATACTCCTTCAGTCTTAGAGAGCTGGTAGAGCCCAATGTACAGGTTGAATTTGCAAAGAATTTTGTCCTTAAAAAAATAGCAGGGTCTCATGTATCCCAGGCTGTTCCAAATGTGATATGTAGTTGAGGATAGCTGTGAACTTCTGATCCTTAAGATCCCTCTTCCCTGGCATTAGCCTTGCAGACATAAAAGGCATATTCCTGGTAGTTATGGCTCTCTCAGTAGCTGGAAGACATGCGATTAAAGATGCTGCTTATCTCAGGCTCTGCTTTCCACAAAGCTTTGTGCTGTTTAGTCATATATCATTTTTCCTTACAGAAACAAATTTCCAAAAATTTATCACCAACGTGTTAGCATGGAGATCACCTATCCCACAAGTCAAGCAATCAGTCTAAAGTTTTATTTTTCTTTTGGCAGTATTTGAACTCAAGTTTCAATAGTTTCAAGGCTAGAACATAAAAGGGGTGTGTGTGTGTCTTACTCTTTTCATTGCTGAGAAAAAAATTCATGGCCAAAGCCACTTCAACAAGCATGGGTTTACCTCAGTTCTCAGCCCGAGGGGACAGTCCGAGGGGACAGCCCGAGGGGACAGCCCGAGGGGACAGTCCGTGGTGGCAGGGAAGGAGAGAGATGGGTGCGTTCGCTTGCTTGCTCTTCTGTATTCAGTTCAGTTCCCCGGCCTGTGGGAAGGTGTCACCCACTCTAAGGATGTGTTTCCTTTAAAATTTTATTTTTAAAGTATTTCCTTAATGGAGGGCTGAGGAGATATCTCAGTTAGTAAGAGCTAGTACTCTGCAGGCATGAGGACCCAAGCTTGAGTCCTTAACAGCCAATGGGCATGGTTGTGTATCCCAAGAACCCAGGCGCTGTGGGAAGGAGACGGACAGATTCTGGGAGCTCCCTGGCTAGCCTAGCCAAAGGAATGGAATGAGCTTCCTGTTCACCTAGAGACTGTCTAAAGAGAATCAGGCAAAGAACAACAGAGGAAATACCTGATTTTTGACTCTGATTTTCAAATGTATGGGCCCATCGTTTGCATGCATCACACATACTCATGCACACACTCATTCACACGCATGTGTACACACACAATGCAAACATATACACACATATGCACACACACACACGCACACACGTATGCACACAAATACACATACCACACTGTCCTGAATCACCTGATATTAGTAGCATAGAGTTCCTTCCATCTTGGAATCTACAAACACATTTCATTCCTCTTAGAGAATACACCTCGGCTCCTCCAAAGGTAAAATGTCACCCATACTTAGGCTAGGTCATCCTGCAAACAAAGAGCCCCACTCACTCCTTGCCAAGAGTGGCCTTTGTGGCTTTTTGTTGACTTGATGATGGTGACCATTCTTCCTGCAGCCACCAATTGAACAGGGTTTCTGGGGTGGGTGCTGAGCTGGGGCGGCACTGATGGGAATAGCCTGCTGGAGGGGTTTCCATTTGGGCATCCTTTGTAAAGCGCTTACTTCCTGTTATTTGCTTCAGCTTCACAATGCAGATAAAAAAAAAAAAGTATATGTAATTTTGATGCAGATGACTTCATTGGAAATTTGAAGAGCTTACGATAATATTGAAAATTACACACAACTTTATATGTCTGTGAGGACCATGGCCATGATGCGTTGAGAGGAGGTGATTTTCTGTGTGGCAGTGATTCATGTTGTTTTATAGTCTCCTAATGTCCTCTCTGGGTATTTGCTATATTAGTATTACAAAAGAACAGAATTCGACTTTTGTGAGATGAAATTTCAGCTTCAATTTATGAGACAGTTTTGATCTATAAGATATTGTACAATCAGGTACCAAAAAATAAAAGTACTAAGAAGCTATTGATGGTCAAGTTGTAACTGAGTATCTGGTATCTTGCATGTGTGTGTGTGTGTGTGTGTGTGTGTGTGTGTGTGTGTGTGTGTGTGTAAAAGTGTGTATGTGGGAGTTTGTATGTGAGAGTATATATGTAAAAGTTTGTATTGGTGTATGAGTGTTTGTATGTGTGTATGTGTAAGTGTGTGTATATGCATATGAGTTTATCTGTGTGTATGTTCTAGAGAGTAGTACAGAAAAAAATGATCATGCAGATTACAATTCCTTTTTATTATTAGAAATTTGCCTCTCATAAACAAATGAAATTCATGCTGTTAAGCCACTAAAGTCACAGAGATTCTTGCTGTCTAAACTACCCAAGCTTGATAATCAGGCACTTGGATTAGAGCAGAATGAGAAACAGAATCATCTCTGGTCTATTCATGTTCTAGCATAGCATGAGGCCAAAATGTAGAACTGTGGTCTTCCCTTATATGTCTCAGGAATGGACTGTTATGGAGGCTCACTTCTGAAACCTAGACATTGGCTCCCTGTGAAGAGTCACCACTACCTGTGGGGAAGGGGAGTTAGCCACACCCATCTGCTTTCATAGAGCCCTGATCCCTGGGCAGGCTCCATTATGAAGCTGGTGTTATGGGATAATAGTCTTTTATCTAGATTTTGGAACTGTATCTTTACAGAGGAGAAATCTCTGTCTCTATGTTACTATACTATTATCGTTTAATTCTTTTACTAATTTTTTAGCTCCATATAACCTTTGAATAAAAAATTCTCCTGTCTTTGATCTTTCATTCATATTTTTTGGTAAACTTCTTCCTCTATTAAATGGTAAAAGCTGTGACCCAGCATAGAAGAGATGCACACTTCTCCCTGCCTGTGCCTGTGCCTGCAGTGAGCACACTTCCCCCTGCCTGTGCCTGTGCCTGTGCCTGCAGTGAGCA
>NC_034609.1:1708131-1713068 GCF_900095145.1 Mus pahari
TGCCTGTGCCTGCAGTGAGCATGCTTCCCCCTGCCTGTGCCTGGAACTGTTTTGAGATCAACCGTATTAAAATGTGCATGATATACATAGTTAAGAGAGTTGGGTTCAGGAAGCACTGTGTGTATTGTAGTGTCATTACTGCTGGTGTTGTAGGAAAAGAGGGACTTGTGAGTAACTCAGTACTGTGACTTTCCTGAGCAAGAACCCTCCATTTGATTACAAGTTTCATTTATAATTACTTGATGTCTTTGAATTGTTGAAAACTCCAGATTATTTTTTTCTTGGTAGTTGTATGATAGCATAAGGTGGTAATAACTGTATCTATTATATTTTCAGATTTCCATATGCTTTATATTATAAACTTAGCTCTTTCTTCTTAATAGGAAGTTAAGTTTTCCTATAAACCCATCTTCAATCTTGGGATTTATATTTGTGAAAACATGCAAGCAAAACTCTTCAGCTTGATTTTAGACGTCATGAAACTATTTTCTTCCACTCTCTGTGTACAGTGGAGAGCTTTGACGACAGAAACCTGTCTTCTACCTGTAATTTTTGGCTTGCATTTGTTAGAAAAGTTAATCAACCTGAATGTGCTTTAAGGTCATAAGCCCTTTGCAACCCTATGCGCTTTCCTTGTAAGGTGTACTTACATATACAACTCAGGCCCACCGACCCCACCCCCACCTCATTACCTGTGCCTAATTTTGCTGACTCATCCTCTAAATGCATTCCATCTTAAGGTAAATTTTCCAACGAAGTCCAAACATAATCCACCTTTCTCAGTCTCTAATAAATTATTTGTTGTCCATGTCTTCAAATACTATCTGTTCTTAACGGCACTTTCTCTAAAATGCCCATGATACTCAGAGAATTTCTGCTACTTGTGACTAACTTTTTTTTTCTAACATTTCCTTTTCTCCTGTCCACTTGTCACCTGCATTGGCTGTCTTTCCCCATCGGGTGCCTTTCTGTTCTTATTGGTCACAATGGCCTGTCTCTTGCTGAGTGTGGTGAGGCCTGCACTCTAGCGTTCTCAATATGCAGCTCACTTCTACCACCTAGGTCCATCTGCCCTTGAAGCTGTTACCTGCATCTGCTGGCAGCTGCCCAGACCTGTATTGGATCAAATGTGGGGCCTCAGGGCTTATGGCTGGCCTGGCCGGCCTGAAATTCTTCCTTGCTCATAACCCTGAGCATCTCTGTGCTCACTGGCTCTAGCCTGTCTCCTGCTGTCACACCAGTCTCCTCACATCCACTCTCCCAGTCTGCATACTTGTCCCTTGGCTGCCCCAGCCCCAGACTCCAGTCTCTGCTAGCGCTTCTTGCACTGTGGTCCTGTGGTGAACTGTTCTCAGAAGACAGTCTGACATCCTTGTGCCTCTTTAAAAATTATGTTACCCTTTTGGTTCCATATTTTAAATCAAAGATGCTATCCTGATACCTGGATGTTATGCTACTGTTTATACAAAAAAATAAATGTGTATATAAGAAATACATTTGTGGTTATATTTCCTAGCCCATGATAAATTTTTCATAGATATATTCCTATATGAAGTCCTTGTATTTGAAGGCATTTTATTGTTATACCTCCCTTAAAGAATAAATAGATAGAAGAAAGATACTACTGTAGATGTCACAGTTTTCATTGCAGAGGTTCATGGTACATTTAGTATAGGACATGGACACTGTCCAGGAAATCAAGTTAGAACAGCTAGCAGTCCTAATGTTGTGTCATTGAAATTAAACCCTGGGGCTTCCAGAAGTTTCTACCACCACCAACAACACCCTTTATCACCAATGTTTTGTCAACATTGTGGTGAATAGAATTGTGACCTTCAGTTTTTTATTTATCTATTTATTTGTTTATTTGCTGGAGATAAACTGAGGAGCTTGGGCATACAAGGCAAATGCTCTGCCTGTGGAGCTGAACCCTCTTGGGCCTTTCCTGACTCTTACTATAGGACAATTTCCAGTTAACAAGAAGGAACCAGAAAGACCAGACTTGCTTATACCTTTTGATGTGTTTTACCATGATTTCAGATGACTGGCTTTTTCCTCTTGGGGACAGTAACACATGGCAGGAAGACATGGTTAAAGTGAGAGAGATCTAAAGCTCTCCATCACTCTTGCCTTTAACTTCCTCACCCGTTCTGTGACTTTAGTCACTGACCACCAGTGCATAGAAACCTTTTCCTTGTTCCACAAACCCTGGTGAGGTTCTTACTTCAGAGCACAGTGTCACATGGGCTTTGATCTTCATGCCCTGGCCTTGTCTCAGACCCTTTTCATCTTCCTTCAGATCTGGTCCAAGGACAAATGCCTAATATTGGGAGGGGTCTTTAATTGCTTTCTAAAAAAAAATTAGACAAAAGGCAAGCTATTTCAGTGAGGGTGACCACTTTTCTTTTTTAAGTGTGAATTTTAATAGCTCTGGAAAAACTAATTGATTATTTAAAATACCATTGGCACACACCTATTTGGTGGTGGTATGGGGGGAGGGCTGGCATACCTTACTAAAAGCAAAACAAACTACAGTATTTTCTTAAATAAGTTCCAAAAGTATTTTCACACCTATACATGCACACCAGTACACACACACACACACACACACATACACACATGCACACATGCACACATGCATACACACACACACACACACACACACGCACATGCACAGCACAGTTAAGCAGTAAAAGTGTGTATTTTGATCCTGACTCCACCCACTTAGGAACATTTTTCCTTATTCCCCATGACTCCTACCTCACTTATAAGAAATGGAAGTTTCATTGAGTGATCTGAATTTAGAACATTTATTTTGGTTTTTCTTGCTTGGAGGAAAGGCTATTTTAAACAAGCTTGATGCACGTCTGTAAGTGTGAGGAAAGTCACATAAAAACAGTAAAACACTTACTGTATGTGCAGGTCGAGCATCCTTAACTCAAAAACTCCTAAATCTGAACTGCTACAAGCCTGAAACCTTCTGGGTGCCAATACGTGCCTCGAAAGGGGAATTTCACAGTAGTCAGCTTTACTCTGTGCACAAAATTATTTAAAACACTATAAAAATTACAGTCAGACTGTATGTATAAGGAACTCATAGAACAGATGAATTTCATGTTTAGACCTGAATCCCAACTTTAAGGCTTCTCATTATACATATGCAAATGTTTCTGAAATTCCTAAACCTTTACCTTTTTTTTTGGTTGCTTCAGATAAGAGCTATTCAACCTGTATTGATCACTTTACTTCCCAGTGGAGTTTGTCTGCATCCCTTCTCTCCCTAATTCCCCAGTGTTAGAGGAATTTTTCAGGTACCAGCATCTTAGCAGGCATTGTTAGCTGATTCCTGTCTCTGACCCAGATGGTGCCTGATGTGTGCTTAGGAATTTCGATGAATAAGAAGAGAGATGAAGCCCTTATCTCATGCCTGCGCACTGCTCATTGCTGGAACCAGGTTTGGAGGGACACTTGGGTGGCAAGATGAATGAGGTGGGGCCAGAGGGACAAGTGAGCTAGCTAAGAAAAGGCAAATCCTGTCGCTTTCTTCCTTACATACAAACTACTAGAAACTGGCTAAATGGTCCCTTTAATTTTTATTAAACATATGCTTATAAAAGTTTAAAATCTGTTCCAGAAAATACCAGTATTCCCACACCCATTGTAATAGTAGTAGGTTTTGTTTGTTTGTTTGGTTGGTTGGTTGGTTGGTTTTGGTTTTTTGTTTGTTTTGGTTTTGATTTTTGTTGTTTTCCCTCAATGGGGACAAAAGATGAAAAGAAGCAGACTGTGTAAAAGACGTTTTTCTCTGTTATTCCTAAAAATACTGGATGAGTGAACGCTGCCTACAAAAGATGTGACTAAGGAAATGAATACATATTTTACATAGGCTGGTTGTTCCCCCATGAGGCAGTACTGCCCCAGTGTCTGTATTGGATTCCATGTGAGCAGAAAGTTCTAGAAGCCAAAGAATGGCCTTTATGAAACCTTGGGCTTCAAATATTTTTGGAAAGAAGAAATCAAAGAAACAGTCCCTAACTTCAAACTCTGGGAAAAACAAAGGCACAGAAAATATCCAGGATGTATTTACAGTTTCGTCAGTGCCAAGCAAGGAAATGAACGCACTGTTTGATTTATTAAAATCATTTAAGCTACGATTTTCATTTAAAAACAGAAACATGAAATCCATTATAAAAATAACAACTCACATAAAAGTAATGAGAACATTACATAAGCAAGTTCAAAAGAAGTCAAAATTGATGGAGAACTTGGTTAAAAGAGAAACTCGGGCTCCTCTCTGAAGAAGGGAGCAACAGTTTGAGTTGTGATCAGTTATGCCTGTCACCCACACATAGGCATCAGGGGTGTTTTTCCTGCAGATCGTGGTTGTGTTGCTAATACAAGAAGTCAGAAATATGTTCAACTGAACCACAGGACTTCTGGACTTCGAGGGTTGAGAACAGTAGGGAAGGACCCACTTCACACCATGTAGTCCCATAAACTCAGCTTGAAAGGGGGAACTTCAAAAGCAGTGTCATGTGGAAGTTAAGAATGAGCTCAAGTGAACATGCTGGATCATTTCCTCACTCCTGGGGCTGGGTTCGAATCGTGACTCTGACTCACTCTCCATGCTCAATCTCTTCAACTTAAGTCCTGTTGCCTTGGCTCTCCTGCCTAAAGCCTCTGCCATTTTTGGTGAGGAGGTAGCTAATTAAAAACACAAATCACAGGTCAAGAGATATTGATATGTCTGGTGTATGTGTGGTCATTCCATCTCCCCTCCCCCCCCATCTAGCTAGAGTGGCCATTCTAATATCGAATAAAATCAACTCTCTAAATTTATCAGAAAAGACAAGGAGGGGCACTTCATACTCATCAAAGGTAAAATCTACCAAGATGAACTCTCAATTCTATTTTTTTTTTTTTTTTTTTTTTTTTTT
>NC_034609.1:1713203-1715857 GCF_900095145.1 Mus pahari
CGCCTGCCTCTGCCTCCCGAGTGCTGAGATTAAAGGCGTGCGCCACCACGCCCAGCTGAACTCTCAATTCTAAACATCTATGCTCCAAATGCAAGATAATCCACATTCATTAAAGAAACTTTAGTAAAGTTCAAAAGCACACATTGCACCTCACACAATAATAATGGGAGACTTCAACACCCCACTCTCATCAATGGACAGATCCTGGAAACAAAATCTAAACAGAGACACAATGAAACTAACAGAAGTTATGAAACAAATGGATTTACAGATATCTATAGAACATTTTATCATAAAACAAAAGGATAATTTTTCTCAGTACCTCATGTTACCTTCTCCAAAATTGACCATATAATCTGCCACAAAATGGGCCTCAACAGATACGAAAATATTGAAATAATCCCAAGCACCCTAACATATATCATCACAGACTAAGGCTGATCTTCAATAACAACATAATAGTAGAAAGCTCACATACAGGTAGAAGCTGAAATGATAACTCCCTCAAGGAAGAAATAAAAAAGAAATTAAAGACTTTTTAGAGTTTAATGAAAATGAAGCCACAACATACCCAGATTTATGGGACACAATGAAAGTAGTCCTAAGAGGAAAACTCATAGCTCTGAGTGCCTCCAGAAAGAAACTGTAGAGAGCATACACTAGCAGCCAGACAGCACACCTAAAAGCTCTAGAACAAAAGGAAGCAAATTCACTAAAGAGGAGTAGACAGCACGAAATAATCAAACTCAGGGCTAAAATCAACCAAGTTGAAACAAAAATAACTATACAAAGAATCAACAAAACCAGGAACTGGTTCATTGAGAAAATCAACAAGTTAAATAAACCCTTAGCCAGACTAACTAGAGGGCTCAGGGACAGTATGCTAATTAACAAAATCAGGAATAAAAAGGAAGATATAACAACAGAATCTGAGGAAATCCAAAAAATAATCAGATTCTACTACAAAAGGCTATACTCAACAAAACTGGAAAGCCTGGATGAAATAGACAATTTTCTAGACAGACAACGGGTACCAAAGTTAAACCAGGATCAAATTAATGATCTAAAGAGTCCCATACCCCCTAAAGAAATAGAAACAGTCATTAATAGTCTCCCAACCAAAAACAGCAAAGAACCTGATGGGTTTAGTGCACAGTTCTATCAGACCTTCAAGGAAGACCTAATTCCAATACTCCTTGAACTATTCCACAAAATGTAGACAGAAGGTACTCTACCCAATTCATTCTATGAAGCCACAATTACTCTGATACCTAAACCACATAAAGACCCAAAGAAGAAAGAGAACTTCAGACCAATTTCCCTTATGAATATCAATGTAAAAATTTTCAATAAAATCCTCACAAACCAAAACCAAGAACATATCAAAACGATCATCCATCATGACCAAGTAGGCTTCATCCCAGGGATACAGGGATGGTTTGATATATAGAAATCCCTCAATGTAATCCACTATATAAACAAACTCAAAGACAAAAACCACATGATGCTGAGAAATCATTTGACAAAATCCAACACCCATTCATGATAAGTCTTGGAAAGATCAGGAATTCAAGGCCCATACCTAAACATAATAAAAGCAATATACAGCAGACCAGTAGCCAACATCAGACTAAATGGAAAGAAACTTGAAGCAGTCCCACTAAAATCAGGGATTAGAGAAAACTGTCCACTCTCTCCCTACCTGTTAAATATAGTACTTGAAGTCCTAGCCAGAGCATTTCGACAACAAAAGGAGATCAAGAGGATACAAATTGGAAAGGAAGAAGTCAAAATATCACTATTTGCAGTGATATGATAGTATATGTAAGTGACCCCAAAAATTCCACCAGAGACCTCCTAAACCTGTTAAAAAAAAAAACTTCAGTGAAGTAGCTGGATATAAAATTAACTCAAACAAATCAGTGGCCTTTCTCTACACAAAGGACAAACAGACTGAGAAAGAAATTAGGGAAACAACACCCTTCACAAATTTGCAAAACACATGAAACTCAAGAAAAAGGAAGACCAAAGTGTAGGATGGGGAGCAAAATACCCATGGAAGGAGTTACAGAGACAAAGTTTAGAGCTGAGATGGAGGGAAGGACCATCCAGAGACTGCCCCACCCGGGGAACCATCCCATATACAACCACCAAACCCATACACTATAGCATATGCCAGAAAGACTTTGCTGACAGGACCCTGATAGAGCTCTCTCTTGTGAGGCTCTGCCAGTGCCTGGCAAATACAGAAGTGGATGCTCACAGTCATCTATTAGATGGAATTCAGGGCCCCTAATGGAGGAAGGAGCTAGAGAAAGTACCCAAGGAGCTAAAGGTGTCCACAACCCTATAGTAGGAACAAAAATATGAAATAACTAGTACACCCACAGAGCTGTGTCTCTAGTTGCATATGTAGCAGAGGATGGCCTAGTCGGCCATCAATGGGAGGAGAGGCACTTGGTCTTATGAAGATCATATGCCCCAGTACAAGGGAATGCCAGGACCAGGAAGCAGGAGTGGGTGGGTTGGGGAGCAGGGCGCGGGGAGGGTATAGGGGGCTTTAGGAATAGTATTTGAAATGTAAATGAAGAAAATATCTAATAAAAAATTCAATAAAAAAACAATAGTCATAAATAATATAAAATACCTTGGTG